>NC_090371.1:73523267-73629725 GCF_036365525.1 Heterodontus francisci | reverse complement strand
CTCGCATGCTCCTGTGCACTGTGGCTCACTTGCTCCAGCTCATTCGGGCGTGCCTGCTCCCGCTCGTGCTTGCTGCCGCTCGCTCGCTCTGCCTCGCCTGCTCGCTCGCTCCGGTTCTCCAGTTGCTGATCGGGCGCCTGTTCCCACTCGCGCTCCTGCTGTGGCCCGCCCACTCCCGCTCCGGCCTGCCCACTCTCGTTCCCTCACATTCTAGCTCCCTCTAGCTCGCCTGCTCTCGCTCCCTCTCTGTCTCTGACTGAAGGCTGCATGTACTTATATTAGTACTTCCTTTTTTGCTTCCAAGCACTTCCATATGAGACTGTTTTTATTTCTTTACATATAGATTCCTGCAACTGCTGTTGAAATGCCTGGATCAACTGATGTCTCTGGATTGAATGTCCAGTTCGGAGCCTTGGAGTTTGGTTCAGAACCTTCTCTGACCGATTTTGGAACAGGAAGCAAAAATACCATTAACCAGGCAGAAAAGCACTTGTTCTCAAATTCTGTAAGGTAAGCTAGAAGTCTTTTGTCCTTCCTCAGTCTCCACCCACACGTTTGCAAAGTCAACGTTGTTATCCATTGAAGGCACCAGGTAGATGCTTTCTTGCAGCGAAGGAAAATTAAATACAAGTTATCTAACAGCTACATTCTAGTAGCTCATAGTGCACTGAAGTAGCATTGGCTACTGTCAGAGGGTGCTAACTTGGAGATGCTGCAAGGTGAGAGAAAGCAGCATGGGGAGTGAAGAAAAAGTCAAGTTCTAAATCATACTGTATTGTATGTTCTGTAAGTGCACTCTGTTCACACTGAAACACATAGTTGGTTAAATGTCTTTGCCAATTTAGTTTTAGGAATGGACATACGTTTGTAAAAGTCATTCTTGAGTAGCTAATGTGCAGCATTACTTTTTAGTGATTCGATGTCACAGCTTTTATCAATATCCAGTGCAGTTCAAGAATCAACAAATCCATCTGCCATCAACTCTTGCAACTCAACAACTGTTCCGATCAATCCAGTGACTTCAACATTTGTTCAGAATTCAGTGCATGGAATACCTTATCAGAACTCGCTCGGTACATCTTCTCAAAAGGAAGCTTCTTTACAGGTGACTATCAAATTGTTTGAAATGCAAGTTTCTGTTCAAGTTATTATAAGGGCTGTAAAGCTTTTGGTTTTCAGGAGCAAAAAAAATAGCTTATAGGAAATATTGATGCCCACAAATCTTGAACAGCCATGGGTGAGAAACTAATTTAAATCTGGGTTTGTGCATTTAGGGGCAGAGATCTAAACAGTGACCCTGTAGGAAAGTTACACAGACAGGAATAGTGATGTTTGAAACCTGGGGATTGATATTCTATGTGGCAGATAAGGCAGTTTGTGCGAGATAAATTTAACAATTTTCTCCCAAACAGCTGCTTTTTGGTGACTACCCATGCCTGAAGCCAGATGCGGCAGCATATAATGTTTGACACCCTGTTCTTGATTTGAGTTTAAAGTTTAAAACCTGGAATCAGTTCCAGGAATATCTTTGCACAAAGGATTTGGGCCTTGCAACCACACTGCAACCTGCAACATTGGAATCTATGTCTCCCTCCTGGTTGAGAAATCTCCCTCCTTTTCCATAGTTTAAATGGCCTATAATTAATTTGTTTCAGTCGTTTGAAAAAAGTTTAAATACAAGTTAGATGCACAGCAATGAAAGCAATACTGGAACACACCTCAGCAGGTCAGCAGAATTTGTGGAACGAGAAACATTTAATGTTTCAGGTTATGACCTTTCATCAGAACGGAAAGATTTTGCTGGAGTACTTGAGGATGAGGAACTTACTGGGTTACACACAAAAAGTGGGGGTGTGGGACTAAGCAAGACTGTTCTTTCAAAGAGTCAGCACAGACATGGTGAGCTGAATGGTTTGCTTCTGTGCTGTAAGTTCTGATGAAATTTTTAAGCAAGGTGCATGAGAAAGGAAAGGACAAAAGGCAAGGTCTACGATAGGGTGGAGGGCAGGAGTAATTAACTGCAAGGCAAAAGGGGGGTGCTAATGGGACAAATAAGAAACTGCTGCTACCTGACCTATTGAGTGTTTTCCAGCATTCTGTCCTAATTTCAGAGCACCAGCATCCACAATATTTTGCTTTTGGTTTTAGATCGACAGCAAATAGTTTGATCCATGATTAAGATATCCTTATAACACCAGTCAGACATTTGTATCTTTCGTTTACAGAATGGTCTTGGAACACAACAGGCGCTTGAAGGTGAGTATTCAAAAAGTCATCATGTTTTAATGCCACGGTTAAAATTGTGATTTCATCATGTGCAGAATGGCAGTTTAAAATAAGTTTCTTTCAAATTTTAACCACTTAAATAAGACCTTGAGTAATAGTAGTGGGTCCTCTTCAGTTTGCAGGGTTAGCAAAATTCTCACGTTAATTGACCTATGTTAACATAGTTTGGTATAAGAACAGAAAGTGCTGGAAATACTCAGCAGGTCATTGGTACTTGAATAAGGTAAACGTCAGATCACATCTAAAATACTGAACACGTGTCATTTATTTTAAAGAATATAATTGTGCACTGCATAGAAAACTCCTATCTTTTCTGACCTAATTTTTTTTTTGTGTAAGCATGTTTTCGCACCTTTGTCTTGCTACTCTTACTTAAATGAAGTGAGGTATGCTTCCAGAATGAGGCTGTGTATTTGAGGGAGGGAGGTGATCATTCTAATTCTCCATTTGAACAATAGAATATGTGTAAGTTAATAACTTGAGTAATGAATACAATCTTTCAGTCAGCAACACTGCCTCAAAATAGAAATGATAGGCTGTGTAGCTTTTCCTCATCCCCTTACTGATATCATTTCAATTGCATGTCTCTCGTCTCGAGGGCAGTAATCTTGCTGTCATTCATTCAAGAACGATGTTTTTTGATTTGCAATCAGTACTTTATTTGCCATTTTTTTTAAACCACAAATTAATGTCAATTTTTGTGATGGATTGTGTGTGGGAAAGTAGTTTTAATCTTCTCTTAGCCAATCAGGCCGGACCCTGGAGTTTGTTTGTATCTATACTTGCCTGATTAGTTAGTCATGCATGCAGTTTTATTTTCTCTTGACTGAGTGGACGCAGATTAGGTATTTCAAGTAGTGTGATTAATGATTAGCTGTTAATTTTTTTTAAAATTCCGTGCCAGGTGTCTCCGCATCACTCTTGCTACATTATACTCCAAAAGATGAAATTATAGCATTTCCACATAGCCCATCAAATGTAAGTCCAGCCAATCTGGACTATGATACTGGGGGTTAAGATAATGAATGTGATAGAGGCCATAATCATAGCTATTTGGAAATCCCACTATACATCCCTTGAGCTGTGCTGACTCATCAGTGTAAATATTGCATGGGTATGAATTACTGTTAGTGTGGTGTTCGCGGATCCAGATCCTCTGGAAAATAGACAGCACCAGAAGTTTGTGCCTCTGATCAAACAGTCAACTTTTTAAAGACATGGACTCCTTGGAACACTGCATGATGTGCATTAATTAGGATGCACACTGAATGAACAGTCTGCTCATGTATGGAAAAACTAATTTGTGGCTGTACATTGTGTTGCTTCTGGCATATGGAGCAATTCTCATTGGTGTTGAATTCTTATTGAAGCATCCATAGCAGTGGAAAATTTGGGCATGTTAAGTCAAATAACATAATCCGGTTTGAAACCTGTGTGACAGAGAGAGATATCTCTTCTGAGAAGACAACCTGTTCCCAGACTTGAGGCAGTGCTTTGCCTGTATTGGTGAATGAGTGCTTCAGGGCCACTGCATACCCACAGTTTTGAGGATGGTGTTGCCCTGTTCTGTACTTGCTGCAGTGGTCTAAGTTATCCTGGTTTTATCCATTTTTTCCACTGATATATTTGGGTACCACAGAGTAATTAGTTTGTCATTGCATCACTAGGATATGCTTGATAAAATTTAAAACTGTCCCAATACTTCTGGGAGAGGAAGGTGCATGTTGCTTATAGACAGTTTTCACTAAAAGGGTTCAATTTTAGGAACTTGTAGCTGCAGTGAAATATCTGGGCAGGTTTAGTCTGGAATAGGACTTAGAGTCATAGTTATGCAGCACAGAAACAGGCCCTTCGGCCCATCGTGTCCATGCCAGCCATCAAGCACCTATCTATTCTAATCCCATTTTCCAGCACTTGGCCCATAGCCTTATATGCTATGTTGTTTCAAGTGCTCATCTAAATACTACTTAAATGTTGTGAGGGTTCCTGCCTCTGCCACCCCTTCAGGCAGTGTGTTGCAGATTCCAACCACCTTCTGGGTGAAAAATGTTTCCTCAAATCCCCTCTAAACCTCCTGCCCCTTACCTTAAATCTATGCCCCCTGATTATTGACACCTCCGCTGAGGGAAAAAGTTTCTTCCTATCTACCCTATCTATACCCCTCATAATCTTGTACACCTCAACCAGGTCCTCCCTCAGCCTTCTCTGCTCTTTTTTTTAATTCATTCATGGGATGTGGGCATCGCTGGCTAGGCCAGCATTTATTGCCCATCCCTAATTGCCTTTGAGAAGGTGGTGGTGAGCTGCCTTCTTGAACCGCTGCAGTCCATGTCGGGTAGGTACACCCACAGTGCTGTTAGGAAGGGAGTTCCAGGATTTTGACCCAGCGACAGTAAAGGAACGGCGATATAGTTCCAAGTCAGGATGGTGTGTGACTTGGAGGGGTACTTGCAGGTGGTAGTATTCCCATGCATTTGCTGCCCTTGACCTTCTAGTTGGTAGAGGTCGCGGGTTTGGAAGGTGCTGTCTAAGGGGCCTTGGTGTGTTGCTGCAGTGCATCTTGTAGATGGTACACACTGCTGCCACTGTGCGTCAGTGGTGGAGTGAGTGACTGTTTGTAGATGGGGTGCCAATCAAGCAGGCTGCTTTGTCCTGGATGGTGTCGAGCTTCTTGAGTGTTGTTGGAGCTGCACCCATCCAGGCAAGTGGAGAGTATTCCATCACACTCCTGACTTGTGCCTTGTAGATGGTGGACAGGCTTTGGGGAGTCGGGAGGTGAGTTACTCGCCGCAGGATTCCTAGCCTCTGACCTGCTCTTGTAGCCAGGGTATTTATATGGCTACTCCAGTTCAGTTTCTGGTCAATGGTAGCCCCTAGGATGTTGTTAGTGGGGGATTCAGCGATGGTAATGCCATTGAATGTCAAGGGGCGATGGTTCGATTCTCTCTTGTTGGAGATGGTCATTGCCTGGCAATTGTGTGGCGCGAATGTTACTTGCTACTTATCAGCCCAAGCCTGGATATTGTCCGGGTCTTTCTGCATTTCTACACTGACTGCTTCAGTATCTGAGGAGTCATGAATGGTGCTGAACATTGTGCAATCATCAGCGAACATCCCCACTTCTGACCTTATGATTGAAGGAAGGTCATTGATGAAGCAGCTGAAGATGGTTGGGCCTAGGACACTACCCTGAGGAACTCCTGCATTGATATCCTGGAGCTCAGATAATTGACCTCCAACAACCACAACCATCTTTCTTTGCACTAGGTATGACTCCAACCAGCAGAGGGTTTTCCCCCTGATTCCCATTGACCTCAGTTTTGCTTGGGCTCCTTGATGCCATACTCGGTCAAATGCTGCCTTGATGTCAAAGGCAGTCACTCTCACCTCACCTCTTGAGTTCAGCTCTTTTGTCCATGTTTGAACCAAGGCTGTAATGAGGTCAGGAGCTGAGTGGCCCTGGCGGAACACAAACTTAGCGTCACTGCGCAGGTTATTGCTAAGCAAGTGCCATTTGATGGCACTGTTGATGACATCTTCCATCACTTTACTGATGGAGGCTGATGGGGCGGTAATTGGCCGGTTTGGACTTGTCCTGCTTTTTGTGTACAGGACATACTTGAGCAATTTTCCACATTGCCGTGTCGATGCCAGTGTTTTAGCTGTATTGCAACAGCTTGGCTGGGGGTCCGGCAAGTTTTGGAGCACAGGTCTTCAGTACTATTGCCGGAATATTGTCTGAGCCCATAGCCTTTGCAGTATCCAGTGCCTTCATTCGTTTCTTGATATCACGTGGAGTGAATCGAATTGGCTGAAGTCCGGCATCTGTGATGCTGGCAACTTCAGGAGGAGGCCGAGATAGATCATCAACTCGGCACTTCTTGCTAAAGATTGTTGCAAATGCTTCAGCCTTATCTTTCGCACTGATGTGCTGGGCTCCCCCATCATTGAGGATGGGGATATTTGTGGAGCCACCTCCTCCAGTTAGTTGTTTAATTGTCCACCACCATTCATGGCTGGATGTGGCAGGACTGCAGAGCTTAGATCTGATCCGTTGGTTATGGGATCTTAGCTCTATTGCATGCTGCTTATGCAGTTTGGCACACAGTCCTGGGTTGTAGCTTCACCAGGTTGACACCTCATTTTGAGGTATGCCTGGTGCTGCACCTGGCATGCCCTCCTGCATTCTTCATTGATCCAGGGTTGGTCTCCTGGCTTGATGGTAATGGTAGAGTGGGGGATATGCCAGGCCATGAGGTTACAGATTGTGGGTGAGTACAATTCTGCTGATGCTGATGGCCCACAGCGCCTCATGGATGCCCAGTTTTGCATTGCTAGATCTGTTTGAAATCTATCCCATTTAGCACGGTGGTAGTGCCACACAACACGAAGGAGGGTATCCTCAATGTGAAGGCGGGACCTTGTCTCCACAAGGACTGTGAGGTGGTCACTGCTACCAATACAATCATGGACAGGGTGCATTTGCGGCAGGCAGATTGGTGAGGACGAGGTCAAGTATGTTTTCCCCTCTTGTTGGTTCCCTCACCACCTGCCGCATACCCAGTCTAGCAGCTATGTCCTTTGGGACTCTGCCAACTCGGTCAGTCGTGGTGCTACCGAGCCACTCTTGGTGATGGACATTGAAGTCCCCCACCCGGAGTACATTCTGTCCCCTTGCCGCCCTCGGTGCTTCCTCCAAGTGGTGTTCAACATGGAGGAGTACTGACTCATCAGCTGAGGGAGGGCGGTAGATGGTAATCAGCAGGAGGTTTCCTTGTCCGTGTTTGACCTGATGCCATGAGTCCCAGGGCAACTCCCTCCCTACTGTAGACCACTATGCCGCCACCTCTGGGGGGGGTCTGTCCTGCCGGTGGGACAGGACATACCCGGGGATGGTGATGGCAGTGTCTGGGACATTGTCTGTAAGGTATGATTCTTTGAGTATGACTATGTCAGGCTGCTGCTTGACTAGTCTGTAGGACAGCTCTCCCAGCTTTGGCACAAGCCCCCAGATGTTAGTAAGGAGGACTTTGCAGAGTCGACAGGGCTGGGTTTCCCATTGTCGTTTCCGGTGCTTGGGTCGATGCCGGGTGGTCCGTCCGGTTTCCTTTTTTATTGACTTCGTAGCGGTTAGACACAACTGAGTGGCTTGCTAGGCCATTTCAGAGGGCATATAAGAGTCAACCACATTGCTCTAAGGAAAACAACCCTAGCCTATCCAGTCTATCTTCATAGCTGAAGTGCTGCAGTCCAGGCAACATCCTGGTGAATTTCCTCTGCACCCTCTCCAGTGCAATCACATCCTTCCTATATGGCGACCAGAACTATACACAGTACTCCAGCTATGGCCGAACTAGCGTTTTATACAGCTTGACTTCCATGACTTCACTTAAAAATGAATTGATTGCCTATGGCGGTGTGTTCCATGTTGGAGCCTTTAGTCATTGGAGCCTTCAGAATTGTGAGCTTAATAGTGGCTTTAAGAACAAATTCTACTTTTCAAGTAACTTGAAAAAAGAAAATATAGCCTTTTTATTGTGCATCAATGATTAGTACTGGTTGGGCATCAATTTATTGTTTATGAAGCAACTTGTAATTGCAGGAGTGAAATGGTATAGATGGAAGCTTTTTATTTTTTTCAGCTACCATATGTCCCACCGTGAAATCAGCTGAGTCACAGTCTTTACCAGGTGTGAGTTCACTGTCCACTGGTGTGTCCACTGCTTCACTTCTGCCTACAGTATCACAACATTCTGCTAGCTTGTCGAGCTTGAACCAGACCATTGAAATGCCTAGCAGCTCCCTTTCACAACTTAGCAGGTATGTGGCCGATCAGCTGTTAATTCTTCCTTGAAAAACAGTTCAGCTTGATAAACTGAAGATGAATATATAGGGGGTGGGGGGAACCCACAGCAGATGTATTGATTAAGAAGGATAGGTGAAGGAACAAACAGGGAGGGAAGGGAATGAGATACTGAGGACAAAAAGATTTGGGTTTCAATATTAAAATATGAAAAGTATTAAATAATGGGAACCTTGAGGAACCAATTAGACTGTAAGGACTTGGCCTAGCCCTGATAAACCTGACATCTTCTGGGATGAGACTGGAATCCAAATATTCTTGGCAATAACATTTTCACTGGAGAGAGATGGGTTGGGTGTTGCAAAGGGAGACCAGCTTTATTTAAGGCCTGGTTAAAACTGTTTTTAAAAAAAAAATGCTATTTAAGATCTTGCATTAAGAAGTGGATCTGTTATTTAATCGGAAGTACATTATAGACCATTGAATAGTAGGAACAAAATAGAAGATGAGGTTTGTCGGCTTTTTGGAGAGGTTTGCAATTGCAAGTGTTAGGGAGGCTTTGGCTATCATACTAGAGTAGTGTTATGTCCATTCCTGTTTTTCTTTGTTTCTGAGACTGGGATAAGATGTTTGTCATCAAATTGGAGAGGGTTCTGTAATGCTTCCAGTGCTGATTTCTGTAATCTGTGTTACATACCCAACAAGGAAGGGTGCAGTGCTAGTTAGGTAAGTTGGAGAATATTTTTGAACTGACATCCTAATGTTCACATTCAAAGTGGGTAAAGAGAAAGAAGGATCAAAGATAAAGGTATTGGATTGCATATTGGCTAAGTTTAGCAGGATAATTGGGCTTTACTCCAGATTTAACTGAGCTTTAAAAAAAAGGCAAATGAAAACCTGCAGTGCTAGGCACTTGAATAAAGGTAAAGTCAAAATTAATCCGATTCAAACTGCATAAAGGTGTGCATCAAGTGTGAGAATGTTCCATAGGTTATGGCAAAAAGGATTTTATTGTTTGTGTTAAGTATAGGGATAATAAACAAGAAAACAAAAGTATTGAGAAAGTAAGAATGCTAAGTATGAAACTAGACTGACAAGTAACGTTAATAGGAAACTGAGATGTTTTGTAAGTACATAAATAAAAGGATAGTCATGGAGGTAGGACCATCTTGTACAGAAATGAGAATGCTCAAGTACAAGTAAGATCATAAATAGCAGCATTCAGTAAGATCATGGCTGATCTGGTTGTGGCCTTAACGCCACTTTCCTGCCAGCTCACCATAACCCTTGACTCCCTTGTCAATCGAAAATCTGTCTAACTCAGCCTTGAATATGTTCAATGACCCAGCCTCCACTACTCTCTGGGGAAGAGAATTCCAGAGATCAACAATCCTCGGAGAAGAAATTCCTTCTCTCCATCTTAAATGGAAGACCCCTTATTTTGAAACTGTGCCACCTAGTTCTAGATTCCCACACAAGGGGAAACATCCTCTCAGTGTCTACCCTATCAAGCCCCCTCAGAATCTTATGTTTCAATAAGATCACCTCTCATTCTTCGAAACTCCATTGAGTATAGGCCCAACCTTTCCTCATAAGACAACCCGTTCATACAGGAATCAGCCTAGTGAACCTTCTCTGAACTGCTTCCAATGCAAGTATATCCCTTTAGTAGGGAGGCCAAAACTGTACCCAGTGTTCTCGGTGTGGTCTCACCAATGCCCTGTACAGTTGTAGAAAGACTTCCGTACTTTTATACTCCATCCCCCTTGCAATAAAGGCCAACGTTCTGTTTGCGTTCCTAATTACTTCCTGTCCCTGCAGGCTAACTTTTTGTGATTCATGTGCAAGAACATCCAGATCCCTCTGTACCACAGCATTCTGCAGTCTCTCTCCATTTAAATAATCTGCTTTTCTATTCTTCCTGCCGAAGTGGGCAACCTCACGTTTTCCCACATAATGCTCCATCTGCCAAATTTTTGTCCACTCACTTAATCATCTGTATCCCTTTGCAGACTCTTTGTGTCCTCCTCGCAACTTGCTTTCCTACCTATCTTTGTATCGTCAGCAAATTTGCCTACAATACTCTCGGTCCTTTCATCCAAGTTATTAATGTAGATTGTAAATAGTTGAGGCCCCAGCACTGATCCCTGTGACACCCCAGTAGTTAGTTTGCCAACCTGAAAATGACCCATTTATCCCAACTCTTTCCTGTTAGTTAGCCAATCTTCTGTCCATGTTAATATATTACCCCAACACCATGAGCTGTTATCTTGTGCAGCTATCTTTTATATGGCACCTTATTGAATGCCATTTGGAAATCCAAATACACTATATCTATTGGTTCCCATTTACCCATGCTGCTTGTTACATATTCAAAGAACTCTTAATAAATTGGTCAAACACGATTTTCCTTTCACAAAACGACGTTGACTCTGCTTGTTTGTATTATGATTTTCTAAATGTCCTCCTACTACTTCCTTAATGACAGATGTTAGGCTAACTGGCCTATAGTTTCTTGCTTTCTGTCTCCTGTCTTTTTGAATAGAAGTGTTACATTTGCAGTTTTCCAATCCACTGAGACCTTTCCAGAATGTAGGGAATTTTCGAAGATTGCAAACACTATCCACAATGCATCCACTATCTCTGCCAGCCATTTCTTTTAAGACCCTAGGATGCAGGCCATCAGGTCCAGGGGACTTGTCTTTAGTCCCATTAGTTTTGCTAGTCGTATTTCTCAAGTGATAGTAATTGTTTTAAGTTCCTCCCTCCCTTTTGCCTCTTAATTTTTTACTATTCGTGGGATGCTTTTTGTGTCTTCTTCCGTCAAGACATATACAAAATATGTTCAAAGTTTCTGCCATTTCCTTGTTTCCTAATCTTAATTCCCCAGTCTCATCATTTAAGGGATCAACGCTTAATTTAGCCCTGATGAAGGGTTACTGACCTGAAACGTTAACTCTGCTTCTCTCTCCACAGATGCTGCCAGACCTGCTGAGTATTTCCAGCATTTCTTGTATTTTATTTCAGATTTCCAGCATCTGCAGTATTTTGCTTTTATTTTAGTGCTTAATTTAGCTACTCTTTTTCTTTTTATATGCTTGTAGAAGCTTTTACTGTCTGTCTTTATATTTCTTGCTAGTTTACACTCTCTTACTCTAATTTCTCCCTCTGTTTTTTAGCCATCCTTTGGTTTCTAAACTTTTCCCAGTCTGCTGGCCTACCATTAATCTTCACAACATTGTATGCCTTTTCTTTCAATTTGATACCCCTTAACTTCCTTAGTTAGCTACGGATGGAGCATCCTTCTCAGTCTTTCTCAATGGAATATATCTTTTGAGAGTTGTGAAATATCTCCTTAAATATCTGCCACTGCCTCTACACTGTCTTTTAACCTTTTTTCCCATCCACTTTAGCCAACTATGTCTTCATACTCTTGTAATTGCTTTATTAATGTTTCAGACACTAGTTTCTCACCCTCAAACTGAATGTGAAATTCGTCATGTTATGATCAATCTTGTCCAGAGGATCCTATACTATGAAGTCATTAATTAATCCTGTCTCATTACACATTACCGGGTCTAAAATAGCCTGCTCCTGGTTCAGTTCCAGAACATATTGTTCTAAGAAGCTGTACCGAATACACTCTATGAACTCATCCTCCAGGCTAACTTTGCCAATTCGTTTCGTCCAATCAAAATGATTAAAATCACCCATGAATATTGCTGCACTTTTCTTACAAGCCCCTATTACTGATTTATACAGAGTATCTGAGGACAGTGACTACAGATAAAGATTCAAAAGGAAACTGCTTTAATGTTAATAGGACTAATAGTAGAAAAGTCACCAGGCCTATTTACTATGCAACCCAGAATACTAGTGGAGGCTAGAGAGTTGATGAAGCCTAAAATTAATTTTCCAAACATCTGTGGGAAATAAAATCATGGCGAGGGACTAGAGGGTTAGAAAAGTGTACATTATTAAACAGAGGGAAAAGGATAAGACAGAAAGGGTGGCGCAGTGGTTAGCACCGCAGCCTCACAGCTCCAGGGACCTGGGTTCAATTCTGGGTACTGCCTGTGCGGAGTTTTCAAGTTCTCCCTGTGACCGCGTGGGTTTTCGCCGGGTGCTCCGATTTCCTCCCACAGCCAAAGACTTGCAGGTGATGGGTAAATTGGCCATTGTAAAAAAAATTGCCCCTAGTGTAGGTAGGTGGTAGGGAATATGGGATTACTGTAGGGTTAGTATAAATGGGTGGTTGTTGGTCGGCACAGACTCGGTGGGCCGAAGGGCCTGTTTCAGTGCTGTATCTCTAAAATAAAATAAAAAATAGTAGTATAGGCCAGTTAGTCTTGGTTGTGGGTGCACTTCAAGTTCATATAGGTGAACATTTAGAAAAAGTATAGAATAATTGGGATTAGTGTGCCTGAATTTGCAAAGGATTGTCGTACCTAACTAATTTAATTGAGTGTTTTGGGAACATCTGGGATTGTGACGAAGCATATTCAAAAAGCTGCTTGTCAAGTGCCATTGAAGTATATCCTATGGTATTTAAAAAGAATAACACATGGATATAGAACTAGCTAAACTAGACAAAGTGAAGAGTAACAGAATTTTGGACTCAGGAAGTGTGCAACAACTTCTTGTTTTCCATTTATATCAATACCTTCATGTTTGGACAGTGCTGTACATGGACTTCTCTTTATCTGCCCCTATTCTGTAGTGCATTGAGAAAAGGATTGTTTTAATTTTCTTCCTGCCTCACATAACTAATCCAACAAGACAAGAAACTATATAAATGTTAATTTTAAAGCAAATTTTTAATTTTTGAAACATTTGAGGAAATGTTTATCACCTGAATGTTTTTAATGGATTTTGATTTATTTGCAATGGTGGATAGAGTTGAAGTGTGGCACATTGCTGGGTAACAGTGGCCTGAAACAGTGAGAAGTAGCTTTGCGCTTATTGCTTCTCTCACCTTGAGGATAGCTACCTTGTACATGCAGTCTTTTGTTGAGAGAAGAGAATAATGAGCAGTGTTTTCCTGCAGAAGTAGAAAAATTGATGCATGAACCTTCACTGCGTTCTTTATCCAAGTAGTTGATTGGATGCCAGTTTTAAGATATTGACCATGCATCTTTTATTCGTGCTTTGGCAAACTATCTGGAGTTTTTTTTTTAAATGATTTATCTTCAGTATTCAAGTCCTTTGGCATTATTACTGCACCATGTCTCGTGCAATTTAGCATAACCATTTTTTTCTGGCAACAAATGTTTTTATGCAGTTCTTTGCCGAACCACCAAAACAGCACCCTTCCTTCTGCCTCTTCACTCACTGCAAGCTCATCAAATACAGTAAGTATGTCAACTTTTTTGAGTTAGGTTGTTGTTACCCTTGAGTTGTATTTTTTCCAGCTATTTAAAAAAAAAATCCTGTTGAAGAATTTTCTGTGTTGACTTCAGTGATTATAAAAGCAGATTTTGATAAGTATGGCGGTGTTTCTATCCAGTAAAGCATGTCAAAAGACCACAATCTATTAAATTCTTTTAAAAGCTTTTTTTTTCCTGGCTGCTTTACTGTCCCTTAGGTTCATCGATAGCAATTTGCTCATGTAATTTATGTAGCACTTTTAATGTAGTACAACCAGGAGAGGCTAAAGGTTTTACTGGGGGCTAGAGCATCAAAGGTGGTGAGGGAATGGTTGAACCGATCGACAGCTGCTGAAAGAGAGCAAGCCTGTGAGAAAACAGTGCTGGAGTTCCACAGATAAAAGCAGCGGTTGGGAGTCAGAGAGCACTGAGAACAAATAACCAAAAAAATCATGGAGTGACATCACAATACAGGAGGTTTAGAGAGCCCAGAATTGAGGAACACGTAGTTGAAGAGTTTGGGGACAAAATAGTAGAGCAGAGTCAGTGTGAGCATCAGGGAGCAAGGTTTAAAAAAAACTATCAGCATGAGCGGGTTAAGTATAACAGGTGAATTAATAGGATTAGTGTAGAGCAGGTCTGGTGGCACCAATTGAAATTAATAGTTTTAAACAAGGTACTAACTAGATTCCAAGAGGAAATGGAGAGATTTTAGATCATGATGGGCGGCTGAGACCTGTTGCTTGCAATTCCTGCACCGTGTAGGAACGTTAGGATACTTTGTGCATTTTGGGGGACCATGTGTGTAGTAAGTGTCTCCAGCTGCTTGAGCTGGAGCTCAGGATTTCTGAGCTTGAGCAGCAGTTGGAATCACTGCAGGTGATTGCTTCCTGGGTCATACATTCTGCGCGGTGGTCATCCCACAGGCAGTACAAGTTCAGGTACAAGTAGCAAATGGGTGGTCACCCGGAAGAGTACAAAGAGGCACGAGGTGTAGGAGTCTCAAACTGGTACTTGTCACTCCCAGCAGTCTCCAATGCTGACACTAATGGGCAAGGGACAGGAGGAACAGCAGAGAGTAGAAATGTGGTCATTATAGGAGATCCCATAGTTTGGGGGACAGACAGGCATTTCTATAACTGTCATAGTGAGTCCTGCATGGTGTGTTGCCTCCCTGGTGCCAGGGTAAAGGACATTATGCAGAGGGTGCAGAATATTCTGCAGGGGGAAGGGAGTTGTGGTCATGTTAGTACCAATGACATAATGAGGTAGATTTTTAGCTTCTACAGTCAGACATTCAGGAGCGAGGGAGGAAGTTAAAAAGTAGGACCTCGAAGGTAGCAATCTCTAGATTGCTGCCTATGCTGTGCACTAGCAAGAGGAAGATAGGGAGGCTTGAGGCATGGTGCAAGAGGGAGGGCTTCAGATATTTGAGACATTGGGACCAGTTCTAGGGCAGGAGGCACCTATTCAAAAGGGACAGGTTGCACCTCAACTCGTAAGGCAATAATGGGTGCCTTAATAGACCCTCTGGAGAATGCCAGACTCAAAAGGTTAGCATCTTCAAGCCTGAAGTGGCAGCAGGAGAGTAGGAAGGCAAAGGAGTACTGATGGATTGGGGCACTTGAGGAGGGATGTAGTTGCATCTCAGGCAGTTCAGAGGAGATTCACTAGATTGATTCCAGAGATGAGGGGTTTGTCGATTGAAGAGATATTGAGCAGTTTACTCTCTAGAGTTTAGAAGAATGAGAGGAGACCTAATTGAGGTATATAAGATGATTAAGGGGAGTGACAAAGTAGACAGAGAGGATGTTTCCTCTTGTGGGGCAATCTAGAACAAGAGGTCATAGTTTTAGGTTAAGGGGTAGCAGATTTAAAACAGAGATGAGGAGAAATTCCTTCTCTCAAGGGCCGTGGGTCTGTGGAATTCACTACCCCAGAGTGCGGTGGATGCAGGGACATTGAGTAAATTTAAGGAGGAGATAGACAGATTTTTAATTAGTAATGGGTTGAAGGGTTATGGAGAACGGGCTGGAAAGTGGAGTTGAGGCCGAGATGAGATCAGCCATGATTGTATTGAATGGCGGAGCAGGCTCGAGGAGCTGAATTGCCTACTCCTCCTAGTTCTTATGTGTGAAGTTCAGTCAGTTGGCCATTGTCATTTTAGCAATGTGATACTGTGCTACTTATATTTTTTTTCCCAACAGCACACAAATGTTGACAGCACTTTGCAGACTTCTGAAAGTTTCTCCACTCCTTTGACATTTACTACAATCACCACGTCATCAGTCAGTATCTCCAGCAGCCTAAACACTACAAACAGCCTTGGACTGAGTGCTCCCAGTGTATGCATGCCAACTGCTACCACACGGGCAGTTCCTTCTGTGTCTTCAGGTAGAAGGCCATTTCATTATTAAGCCTTTCCTGTGAAAAGGGAGCTTTTGTGTATTTTTCTGTTTTTTTCAGATTTTATGCTTTGCTAACTGGATTAGAGGTTCTCAAACTTTACCCAGGACCCAACAAAATACCATCCTCCACTCTTTCTATCACTCATATTCTCTCTCTCCCTCTCCCTCTCTCTCAGGTTGCTGTTTGGTATGTATTAGTGCTTGTATGTTGGAAGCTGGAAGTTTATCGTATGGATATATAGTATCTGCTTGTGGGATAAGGAGTAAGATGATTAGGTGCTACTTTTGGTTGGCAGTTCGATGTAAGATTCTATATAGAGATAGGTCACCTATGTTTAAGACCAAAAGCAGTCTCTGTAGAAAAGCTTGTAGAAAGGGACAGTGAGATGTAGTTTATGGTGTAGAGAAAAGCAGTAGTTCAGTCCTTAGTATAAGATTTTATTACTCGTTAGAAGCTACGTTAACTTCAGTTGACTTGCGAAAATCAACTTATCCACTTTGGATATAAATTGCCCTTTCCTTTCCCCTCAAGAAATCCCTTGTACGAGTAAATTTAATAAATCATAAATTGGCAAGTTATTTTTCAATAATCCCCACTGATTGCAAGGTTACAAATACTCCTCTGCCTCAATATATGGCAGTAACAGTTGTCCCTAACAGATGTACATTAAATGGATGTGTATTCCTTCATAAAATTAATTGTATGGAAATGTTTATATTTGTTTTTAAACTCTATAGTGCATCAAAGAATAAGTACTTGTGTTCTGTGCAATATATTCACTCTACCACTTGGGCTAAGTTATAAAATGTGGCTCTGTTACTGCTTTGATCTGATCTGTTTGTCTAGTGATGGGTGTTTAATCATTGAATGTCTTGTTACATTTTTGGATTTTACTTGATATTCTCTCATTCAGATCCAGGACAACCACTGTGAGTGAGCCTTTGCTCCATATGAGTTGAAGAATAACCTTGCACGCACATATTGCAGTGTCACCCAGGGGTCAAATAGAATCCCTCATTCCTTTATTTAGCTTGTCTGCTGTAACACGGTGCCCTTCATGATCTAGTCTTTGGAGGGTGGTAGACTAACTGCTCTCAGGTCATGACTTAAAGTAGGCTGTCAACTATGAAACAGGCTTATTAAAAACAAACAAGCAGTAGCATGACCATATAGCTAATTCTCCCAGTAATAATAGGTTTGGATCAGTATTTCTATAATGTGTGGGCTTTTGTTGGAGCCATCCCCATTGTGTTTGTCTCCAAAACAATAATTACCACCTGTCCATGGTCTACTATCCATTACAGTTGAAGCTTGACCAGGGGAAAAAAAAATCATAATTTTTCAAAAGTCAGCTAAAGCTGCTATGCTAAAGATGTACTTTGCCAACAGCCTCCTAGATGCCACACTACTTAAACTTAACTAATCCAGGCAAGTGTGGCCTGCATGCTATCCTGTACTAAACCCTGCATGTCTATTACTCTATTCTTGTTGACTTCCATCGAGTCCCTGTCCCTCACCTTTTACCATAAAAGCGCGTCAAAATTATCTTGCTCCTTATCTTGCCAAGCTCCTCCAGTCCAACATCCTTCCTCTCAGCTTCTGTTTTTCCAACACTCATCGACTGCAAATTGGAGAGGCTTCCTCTTTTTCCTCGACCAGGTGCATGCACACGCTGTCTCTAGATTTTGAAAGGAGTAAATGCATACATTTTTTTATTTAGAGATACAGCACTGAAACAGGCCCTTCGGCCCACCAAGTCTGTGCCGACCAACAACTACCCATTTATACTAACCCTTCAGTAATCCCATATTCCCTACCTACACTAGGGGCAATTTACAATGGCCAATTTACCTATCACCTGCAAGTCTTTGGCTGTGGGAGGAAACCGGAGCACCCGGCAAAAACCCACGCGGTCACAGGGAGAACTTGCAAACTCCGCACAGGCAGTACCCAGAATCGAACCTGGGTCCCTGGAGCTGTGAGGCTGCGGTGCTAACCACTGTGCCGCCCCTAAGGGGGCGGGGGGTGCAGTCAGAGGGGGAGCAATGTATTTGAAGGGCGATCAACTTTTATCAGCGATAAAGTAATGGAGTCAGACATGTTCAAAATGCAGTTGTCTGTTGTACTAGGTAAGTTGAAATAGTAGAGGGACAAATTTCACGAACCGTGGCTTTCTCTCCATGACTTAGACATTTTTAATACAGCTGCTTTCTTATTGCAGGTAAGGCGCCACCAAATCTTCCTCCAGGTGTACCTCCTATTTTACACAATCAGTACATTGTTGGACCAGGGGGACTGCTGCCTGCATACCCAGTAAGAGTGAATGTACTTATTAATTGAATGCAAATGCTAATCAACAGTTGTGTTTGCAGGTCTGGCAGTGAAATTGCTTTGACATTGACTATAAATATGCTTTGTGCATTAAATAGTAAAAATTACTAAATTTTATGCAAATTGCGTTGATTCTTTGGGTTTTTGATTTTTTTCCCCTCTTTCTTACAATAGATCTATGGATATGATGATCTTCAGGTACTTCAGTCCAGGCTACCTATGGTTTGTATAATTTTTTGCAAACAATGTTTAAAACTAATTGGTTTTGCCATAGTTAGTTTGTAGCTTGTATTTTTAGAGAGAACAGTGACACTTTGGCTCTTGAGGCAGCCCTTGGATTCTGTGGCCTCCACAGGGTGCTTTTTTAACAAGTATAATCTGAGGCACAAGACCTTTTTTAATACTACGCCCTCCCCTTTGTTAAAACACAGCTGCCTCCATCCATTCATTCAAGCAACCAGAAGTATTATAATCCCTTGAGTGTGAATTAAGCTGTGGTGGCCTGTTGGCTTTGCTCTTCTATCTGAGTGTCTTGATTATGTAACCTTAGTTTCTCCTTCCTGATGTTGTTCTGCATGGAGGTAGATTACAGCTTCGGATGGATCTTGGTTGCCAATTTCCCAAGAGGTCATTTAAGCTCCAGCAAAAGTTGCTTGTGCCCTCTCAGTCGGTGCATAGCTGGTGAACCTGTGCTGTTGGAATTAGCGGTGACTGCTGAAGTTGTTATATGAAACTGTGCTCAGCCAGCTCTGTAGTCTGTCTCAGTTGCAGTGAAAGATGTTTTTGGGTAAGATTGCATTACTCCAATTCCTGTCAAAACATGGAGCATTCAGTAGTCACATTTGATTTTCCAAGAAGCTTTAGCACATTTTGTAATTATCCAAGTTTACATCATTTGCTCTTTGATACCTATCAAGCATTTTGAATTTTTATTTCTATTTGTGAAGGAATCTTATAAACTATATTACAAATTGAAGCTTTGTTTTAGTAATACCAACTTTTGCGGTTTAATGAATAATGGTAAGTGTCTGTACGTACTTGTAAAGCATGTGTATTCCTCGCCCTCCCTCTCTTCCCTTCTCTTTACCCCCATCCTTCCTCTCTTTCCTTCGCCTACCTTCCAGGATTACTATGGAATGGCATTTCCTGCTCCAGCTGCGGCACTTGCAGGCAGAGATGGAAGTCTTGCAAGCAGCCCCTACTCAGGTGTGTATTTACAGGTTATTGTACATCTCATTCCAATGGATCTTTGCTTTTGAGAAAATGCCATTTGGCACACTAACTCCATTCCTTCCACAGACAGTTGACTCATTTATCCTCTACCCCACTTTTATCCCCAAAGGAAAAGTGTGCTTTTTTACTCCTCTAAAGGTGCTGATCTTTATTTTTGCTCAATATATTTTAAACTTTCATTAGGGAATCAAAATATATTCTGCAATTAACTTGTAGTTCTTAAAAGATTTTAAATTTATATGTAATCTTAGTCTGTTGGATTCATTGTTATTTCTCAGCCATGAACATGATCAAATAAAAGTATTTTTGATGTAACAATGGCAACTAATTAGTGCCCCTGTAACAATAGAAAGAATGTTTTACTGAGCTATATGAAATAATATGATTTTATATTTCAGGTGACATAGCAAAATTTGGCAGGGGTGACTCTGCTTCACCTGCTCCAGCAACAACTCTAGCCCCGCCTCAACAAAATCAGACTCATCACACCACTCAGCAGGCCTTCTTAAACCCAGCTTTGCCACCAGGCTACAGTTACACAGGATTACCATACTATGCTGGTATGCCTGGAGTACCCAGCACATTCCAGTATGGGCCTGCCATGTTTGTAAGTAATTTGTACCATTATTTATGTTTGTGATCAATACTGTAAAATTATAGAGCTTGCAATTGGAAATTGCAATGCACGTCAACAGATCTTGAAATAGACCATTGCGTATCTGTTTGTTTTTTACAGCTAATTTGTTAAAAACAAAATGCATTACTTGTTACTCTTGTTTGGTGATATGTTGGTCACGGCACCAGGAGAATTTTCTGCTCTTCAAATGATTCCATGGAATCTTTTACTTTAAAATACAAGAACCTCACTTTTCATCAGAAAAATAGCACACATCAAGAAAAGAAATTTGTATTTTAGTCCAGTATCATTTTGCCTTTAAATTATCAACACTGAAAGATTTTTTATTGCCCAATTCAGTTAATATAAAGCTAAAAAGGAACTGATCACTGGAAACTTAAACTAATAGAACATGTTGGAAAATACAGCCATATTTTGATGGTTACATCTGACTTAAAGGTATGAGTACTAAATGCAAGAAATTTGGGACAGAGCAGAAGAAACCTTTTTTACACAGGGTTGTGAGGCTGTGAAATGCGCTTCTAGAGTAAGAAATTGAAGCACAGATTTATCGCTAAGATGATCAGGTGACTGAAGGAAAGAGGAGTAAAAGGATACAAAAATGAGGCACATAAGATTCAAACTACTACTTGTGGGGGAATAAGCATCAACACTAGTTGAACTGAATGACCAGTTACCATGCTGTAATTTCTACATAATTCTTATTCCTTTAGAAATTGATTGATTTGTGTAATTCTAACATTTTCTCTTTGCATAAAACCAGATCATCGGATCATAAGTAGCTGCAATAAAACAGGTGAAAGGGTGCATAGGTTGAGTGCCAACAAAAAGTAACATTATACAAGGTATAAGTCAGACCCCACTTTCCTTCTGGAGTACTTTGCAGTCCTAATAATCCCTTTCTCTTAATTTTTCCATCTATTGGTTGTGCGCAGTCTGCAGTTATTTTCTACTTTGTAATCTCACCATTAAAAACACAATACCCATACTGCCAGAATATCTCTTCTCTGCCCACAAAGATTCTGAGATTCTGCTCATGACATTGTAATGAAATATAACTGACATGATTGTTCATGTATCCCACAAAATGTTCTTTAAAATAGAATTTCTAACCAGAGTAAAAAAATTCTCCTTAGAAGACCCTGGTCAAGCCGCAGGGAAATAAGTATACAGTATACAAGTGTAACATAACTCACGACTTTGAATACTCTACCCCTAGAAATAAATTCCAGTGCTTATGAGCATTTTTAATTTCTTGTTAACATGCAATGCTGTTTTTAATGTTCACCTGTATCCTAGATCCGATGAAGGGTCACTGACCCGAAACGTTAACTCTGCTTCTCTTTCCACAGATGCTGCCAGACCTGCTGAGTGGTTCCAGCATTTCTTGTTTTTATTATCCTAGATCCCTTTGCTCTTTTACCCAATTCAGTTTCTTATTTTCAAAGGTGTAGGTGATTCTGTTTTTCCTACCAAAGTACATCATCTCTCATTTATCTATGTCAAAGTTCATATGGCACTTAACTGCCCAGTCTGCAAGTTTTCTAATGTTTTGTTACATTGCATTCTTCTGTCCAAAGTTTGATATTGAGTTACTTGTTCCCAAATCCAAATCATAATGTAAATTATGAACAGTAGTGGAATTCCACTGTATACCTTCCTCTAATCTGAAAAACTACCATTTACCCCTGCTGGCTTCTGCCAAATCCATTAGGTTCCCATACAGAGAATACTTCACCTAGATGAGCAGCCAGATCTCGTACAACAAGTCCTAGAGTTTGTGGAGCATTGGTTTGTTGGGGAGGATTTAGAGAAGCTGGAAGTCCATGAATTAGTCATTTTCCTGTCCCTATTAATTCTCCTAATGAACATTTAAATTTGGGCCCTCATTCCTGTCACCTGACTAGTGGAAATAATCTCATCATTCTTTAAATTTGTGGAACTTTGTCAAGTGTCTATTGGAAGTCTTGGGTGTACCATGTCATGGGACGTTCCATTATCTGCATTAGTTGTCACTCTGAAGTCCAGGAGGTATTATCTTCTAAATCAAAGCAAAATACTACGGATGCTGGAAATCTGAAATAAAAACAAGAAATGCTGGAAGTACTCAGCAGGTATGGCAGTATCTGTGGAGAGAGAAGCAGAGTTAACGTTTCAGGTCAGTGACCCAGAACTGAAGAAGGGTCACTGACCTGAAACGTTAACTCTGCTTCTCTCTCCACAGATGCTGCCAAACCTGCTGAGTATTTCCAGCATTTCTTGTTGTTATTATCTTCTAAATCAACGTTGACTGTTCGACAGATAGTCAAGTTTCATCCTGGTGATGGCATGCAGTCTTTTAATCGGAACTAATACAAAACGGATGGGTCTTCAGTCTATTTTGTTGTCCTTTTTGAATATATTCTATTTACTAGTATCTTCTCCAGTATCTGGTAACTTCTTAGTAATAAAGTAATAAAGAATTTCCTTTCACCCCTTCAGGATGTGCCAAAGCACTTCAGAAATATTTGAAGTGTAGTCACAGATGTAGGCTAACGTAACAATTTTCAAACAGTAAGGTTCCAGAACTCAGAAATGCCAGTGAAATAAATGAACAGTCTGTTTTGGCAGTGTTGGTTGATGGGTAAATGTGGCCAGGAGACCAGGCAAACTCCCTGTTCCTCTCTAGTGTCCTGGGATCACCTGAGGCAGCAGGTGGGACTCTATTTAATGTCTTATCTGAAAGACTCCCTTAGTATAGTGCTATACTGAAATGTCAGCCTAGATTACTTGCTGAAATATGTAGAGGAGGGTTCGAACGCATGACATTTTGATTTCAGAGGGAATTGCTGCCTTAGGCTTTCTGGAATAAATGCTCCAGGGTTGCTATAGTAGTTAGATATGACTTATCTTTACAAATCCACACTGGCTGTCTAATGAGTTCATATTTGATCAAGTGCTCAGTCACAGTGTCCCTAATAAAGAATTATAGTAAATTTCCAACAGACGTGAGACTAAAGTCTATAATTCACTTTTTCTCTCCCCCACCCTTAACTAAAGGAGCGCTATTGGCAATTTTCTAATCAGTGGAGACAGTTTCTGAATCCAGAGTTTTGGAAGATGATGACTGAAGGATTTACAATTTCCTCACCACCTCATTTTGATACCCCGGGGTGAAAACCAGACCCTGGAGATTTGTCAGTCTTCAATCTCATTATGTTCTTCATTACCATTTTTCTATAGTGCGCACAATTCTAGCAGGAAAGATATTGTTCTACATCAGGTACAGACAGAAGCAGCAAAAATTGCTTTGGATTGCAGTGAAAGTTTAGTTGCTCAGAAAAGTTCATTAAGTTGAACTTGGTTTATTTAGAATAGTGGAGACTTTGTGGTGGCATATCAGAAGTTCTCAAGACTGAGGGTATTGCCAGGCAAGCCCCCCACCTGCCAAGAATGAGAAAAATTAATTTAACCACATGAACATTGATTTTGGACTGTTGCTGAAGAAAGAACTTGCTTTAAAAAAGAACAATTGGAGACTTTGGCTGGAGAGATACATTAGCATATCAACAGACAGTACTTCAAAGGACAAAGGAGCTATTCCCTGCTCCAATTTCATCCACAATGGACTTTTGATTACCAGACGTTGAAGGTGGAAAGGCTAGCATTCCAGGTTAACTGCTAAAATGACCGAATACACAAACAGGCATGGCCGGACCAGTTTGGTTACATGACTGGCTGACTGTTGGAGTTTTTTGAATTTGAACTTCCAACAGGGATTTTGAACTCAAAGCACTTTTCTGCTGAACTGAGAAGACTTCTCTCCTGTCTGCTCTCATCTCGCTCTCGCCAGCTTCGGAAACCATTGAAGACATATGAACACCAAGAGAGAAAAGTCTCCTGCAGTGAACAAGGTTTAAGAAGAATACTGGGCCCCAACGAAAAGTAAGAGCTGTCTACAATCAAGGACTCTACGGCGAGCTGGAAACACAGAAACAGTGACCAGAAACCCCCTTTAGAGACTGCCTCAAACCTGTCTACTTATTTTTTTCTTTTCTTTTCTGTCACTATTTGCATGTGTATATCTTGTGTGCATGCTAGCGTGGGTGCAGCATGTATCCGTAGGCATTAACCGTGTTAGAGTTTAAGGTTTAATAAATTTCACTTTTCTTCTTTAAACCTAAGAAAGGCTGTTTATGCTTATTTCTTTGCCTTATAATCGGAAAGTGCTAAACAAGGATTCAGCAAAGGGGGAGCTTGAAACAGTGTGTTTAAAATTAAACCCTGTTAGAATAGGACCAGGTGAAGACAGTAAAAGACCCCGAGACGCCTTTCTCACCTGGTCATATCAGTATTGACAAAATTGATCCAAGCCAACCATTTCTTATGGTGTCCAAATACAAGGAGACACATCTTTGAATAGGTTCTGCTCAACTTTAACTACTCCTAACTTGATTTGTAAAGGATAATACCGTTGTGAAATAAGTTACTTAAAGTAGTTCAAGTGAATAATTTAAATAGCTTCGGGAGTGATATATTTATGGAGCAGGGGATTGAGGATGTGATAGCGTAGTGATAAACAAAGAGAACAAAGAAAATTACAGCACAGGAACAGGCCCTTCGGCCCTCCAAGCCTATGCCGATCCAAATCCTCTATCTAAACCTGTCGCCTATTTTCTAAGGGTCTGTATCTCTTTACTTCCTGCCCATTCATGTATCTGTCTAGATACATCTTAAAAGACGCTATCGTGCCCGCGTCTACCACCTCCGCTGGCAAAGCGTTCCATGCACCCACCACCCTCTGCGTAAAGAAATTTCCACGCATATCCCCCCTAAACTTTTCCCCTTTCACTTTGAACTCGTGTCCCCTTGTAATTGAATCCCCCACTCTGGGGGAAAAAGCTTCTTGCTATCCACTCTGTCTATACCTCTCATGATTTTGTACACCTCAATCAGGTCCCCCCTCAACCTCCGTCTTTCTAATGAAAATAATCCTAATCTACTCAACCTCTCTTCATAGCTAGCGCCCTCCATACCAGGCAACATCCTGGTGAATCTCCTCTGCACCCTCTCCAAAGCATCCACATCCTTTTGGTAATGTGGCGACCAGAACTGCACGCAGTATTCCAAATGTGGCCGAACCAAAGTCCTATACAACTGTAACATGACCTGCCAACTCTTGTACTCAATACCCCGTCCGATGAAGGAAAGCATGCCGTATGCCTTCTTGACCACTCTATTGACCTGCGTTGCCACCTTCAGGGAACAATGGACCTGAACACCCAAATCTCTCTCTACATCAATTTTCCCCAGGACTTTTCCATTTACTGTATAGTTCACTCTTGAATTAGATCTTCCAAAATGCATCACCTCGCATTTGCCCTGATTGAACTCCATCTGCCATTTTTCTGCCCAACTCTCCAGTCTATCTATATTCTGCTGTATTCTCTGACAGTCCCCTTCAGTATCTGCTACTCCACCAATCTTAGTGTCGTCTGCAAACTTGCTAATCAGACCACCTATACTTTCCTCCAAATCATTTATGTATATCACAAACAACAGTGGTCCCAGCACGGATCCCTGTGGAACACCACTGGTCACACGTCTCCATTTTGAGAAACTCCCTTCCACTGCTACTCTCTGTCTCCTGTTGCCCAGCCAGTTCTTTATCCATCTAGCTAGTACACCTTGGACCCCATGCGCCTTCACTTTCTCCATCAGCCTACCATGGGGAACCTTATCAAACGCCTTACTGAAGTCCATGTATATGACATCTACAGCCCTTCCCTCATCAATCAACTTTGTCACTTCCTCAAAGAATTCTATTAAGTTGGTAAGACATGACCTTCCCTGCACAAAACCATGTTGCCTATCACCGATAAACCCATTTTCTTCCAGATGGGAATAAATCCTATCCCTCAGTATCTTCTCCAGCAGCTTCCCTACCACTGACGTCAGGCTCACCGGTCTATAATTACCTGGATTATCCCTGCTACCCTTCTTAAACAAGGGGACAACATTAGCAATTCTCCAGACCTCCGGGACCTCACCCGTGTTTAAGGATGTTGCAAAGATATCTGTTAAGGCCCCAACTATTTCCTCTCAATGATAATGTCACTGAACTAGTAATCCAGAGGCACAGGCTAATGCGCTGGAGGCACGGGTTCAAATCCCACCATGGAAGCTGGTGGCATTTAAATTCAATTAATAAAAATCTGGAATTGAAAGCTAATCTCAGTTTCATGGCACCATTACTATCATCGATTGTCTTAAAAAGAAAACCATCTGATTCACTAATGCCCTTTAGGGAAGGAAATCTGCCATGCTGGTCTGGCCTACATGTGACTCCAGACCCACAGCAATGTGTTTGACTCTTAACTGCCCTCTGAAATGACCTAGCAAGGCACTCCCATTGTCGAGGGCTGGGGATGGGCAACATCAGTGATGCCCACATCCCATGAAAGAATTAAAAAAAAATGTTATGGGTATGTAATTCAGAACATAACATAAGAAATTGGAGCAGGAGTAGACCAGATGTCCCCCGATTTTGCTCTGCCATTCAGTATGATCATGGCTGATCTTGGGCTTCAACTTCACTTTCCTGCCTTTATTCCCTGAGAGACCAAAAATCTATCTATCCCAGCCTTAAATATATTCAAAGATGGAGCATCCACTACCCTCTGGAGTAGAGAATTCCAAAAATTCGCAATCCTTTGAGTGAAGAAATTTCTCCTCATCTCAGTCTTAAATAATCGTCCCCTTATCCTGAGACTGTGCCCCCATGTTTTAGATTCCCCAGCCAGCGGAAGCGACCTCTGTCTACCCTGTGAAGCCCTTTCAGAATCTTGTAATCCCTAAATAAAGACTCATTAGGTCTAAAGTTACTTCATTCTTTTAAAAAAAAGTTTTCAGTGTACATAATGCTAAGGATTTCTCATTTTCATTAACACTTGCACTATTGTTGACAAACTATTCATTGTTTTCTAATTTGAGTTACTCAAAACATTTTAAATGCTCTTGTAGTTACCTCCAGCATCTGCTAAACATGGAGTGAATATGAACACTGCTTCGGCAGCTTTTCAGCAGGCGGGTGGCTATGGACAGCATGGATACGGGACAGGTATGTATTCAATATGTAAAGTGTTGGTGTAAAAGTATGTATTCGTTAATCTCCTCCTTGGAGCACTCTGGCTGATTTTTTTTTTTCTCCTACTACCCCTCCCCCACTTCTCTCTAGACCAGATGCACTGAGACTAGAGCTCCTACTCCTGGTTGCTATTCAGTTCCACCAATGGCAGTGAGACAAATAACAAGCTATTCTGTAATAAAAACAGAAAATGCTGGAAATACTCAGACCTGGCCACATCTATGGAGAGAGAAGCCAAGTTAATGTTTCAAGTTGCTGACCTTTCATCAGACCGGAAAAAGTTAGACATGTAACAGGTTTTGAGCAAGTACAGAGGCAGGGAAAGGTGTGGTGGTGAGGTGGAAGGCAGGTGAGACTAAATGACAGAAGACTGATGGTACAAAGCCAAAAGGAGAAGATAATGATACAGGTAAAGAAACAAAAGATGCCTCTAGAGGAGATGTGTAGGGAAAGACAATGCATATGATAGTTGTAGGTTAAATGTTGAACAGTACACTGGGAGAAACTCTGGCACTCCTCCTTCAAATATACCATGGGCAGGTGGGTGTCTTAGAATCATAGAAAGTTTAAGGCACAGAAAGAGGCCACTTGGCCCATCGTGTCTGTGCCAGCCGAAAAATGATCCACTTATTCCAATCCCACCTTCCAGCATTTGGTCCATAGCCCTGCAGATTACGGCACTTGAGGTGCGTATCCAGCCTCCTTTTGAATGAGTTGGGGGTTTCTGCCTCAACTACTCTTTCAGGCAGTGAGTTCCAGACCCCCATCACCCTCTGGGTGAAAAAGTCTTTCCTCATCTCCCCTCTAATTTTTCTACCAATCACTTTAAATCTATGCCCCCTCGTCACTGACCTCTCTGCTAAGGTGAATAGACCCATCACCTCCACTGTATCCAGGCCCCTCAAAATTTTGTACATTTCAATCAGATCTCCCCTCAGCCTTCTCTGTTTTGCAAGGAGAACAACCCCAGCCTATCCAATCTTTCCTCATAGCTGCATTTTGCCAGTCCAGGCAACATCCTTGTAAATCTCCTATGTACCCTCTCCAATACAATTACATACAGAAAATACGGAGGTATGGGGTTGAAGGTGATTTAGAGCTTTGGATCAGAAATTGGCTAGCTGAAAGAAGACAGAGGGTGGTGGTTGATGGCAAATGTTCATCCTGGAGTTTAGTTACTAGTGGTGTACCGCAAGGATCTGTTTTGGGGCAACTGCTGTTTGTCATTTTTATAAATGACCTGGAAGAGGGTGTAGAAGGGTGGGTTAGTAAATTTGCGGATGACACTAAGGTCGGTGGAGTTGTGGATAGTGCCGAAGGATGTTGTAGGGTACAGAGGGACATAGATAGGCTGAGAGATGGCAAATGGAGTTTAATGCGGAAAAGTGCGAGGTGATTCACTTTGGAAGGAGTAACAGGAATGCAGAGTACTGGGCTAATGGGAAGATTCTTGGTAGTGTAGATGAACAGAGAGATCTTGGTGTCCAGGTGCATAAATCCCTGAAGGTTGCTACCCAGGTTAATAGGGCTGTTAAGAAGGCATATGGTGTGTTAGCTTTTATTAGTAGAGGGATCGAGTTTCGGAGCCATGAGGTCATGCTGCAGCTGTACAAAACTCTGGTGAGACCGCACCTGGAGTATTGCGTGCAGTTCCGGTCACCGCATTATAGGAAGGATGTGGAAGCTATGGAAAGGGTGCAGAGGAGATTTACTAGGATGTTGCCTGGTATGGAGGGAAGATCTTACGAGGAAAGGCTGAGGGACTTGAGGTTGTTTTCGTTGGAGAGGAGGAGGAGGAGAGGTGACTTAATAGAGACATATAAGATAATCAGAGGGTTAGATAGAGTGGATAGTGAGAGTCTTTTTCCTCAGATGGTGATGGCAAACACGAGGGGCCATAGCTTTACGTTGAGGGGTGATAGATATAGGACAGATGTCAGAGGTAGTTTCTTTACACAGAGAGTAGTAGGGGCATGGAACACCCTGCCTGCAACAGTAGTAGACTCGCCAACTTTAAGGGCATTTAAGTGGTCATTGGATAGACATATGGATGAAAATGGAATAGTGTAGGTCAGATGGTTTCACAGGTCGGCGCAACATCGAGGGCCGAAGGGCCTGTACTGCGCTGTAATGTTCTAATTCTAATTCTTAAAAAAAAAGTTCTGTAATGAGGTGACCAGAACTGCACACACTACTCAAGTTGTGGCCTAACCAATGAGCTATACAGTTCCAGCATAACCTCCCTGCTCTTATAATCTATACCTCAGCTAATAAAGGAAAGGATTCCATATGCTTTCTTAACCACCTTATTGACCTGTCCTACCTTCAGGGATCTGTGGACATTCACTGCAAGGTCACTTCCTCTACACTTCTGTTTTTTCCCATTAATCGTGTATTCCTTTGCCTTGTTTGATCTCCCCAACTGCATCACCTCACACTTCTCCAGGTTGAATTCCATTTGCCACTTTTCTGCCCATCTGACCAGACTATCAATATCTTCCTGCAGCCTACAGCTATCCTCCTTGCTATTTATCACACGGCCAATCTTTGTGTCGTCTGCAAACTTCTTGATCATCTCCCCTATATTTACATCCAAATCGTTACTATCTATCAAAAAGCAAGGGACCCAGTACTGAGCCCTGCAGAACGCCACTGGAAACAGCCCTCCAGTCACTAAAACAGCCGTGAACAATTACCCTTTGTTTCCTGCCACTGAGCCAATTTTGTATTCACCTTGCTGCATTTCCCTGGATCCCATGGGGCGGCACAGTGGCGCAGTGGTTAGCACCGCAGTCTCACAGCTCCAGCGACCCGGGTTCAATTCTGGGTACTGCCTGTGTGGAGTTTGCAAGTTCTCCCTGTGTCTGCGTGGGTTTCCTCCGGGTGCTCCGGTTTCCTCCCACATGCCAAAGACTTGCAGGTTGATAGGTAAATTGGCCATTAGCAATTGCTCCTAGTATAGGTAGGTGGTAGGGAAATATAGGGACAGGTGGGGATGTGGTAGGAATATTCTTTTTTTTTTCTTTTGGGCCTCCTTATCTCGAGAGACAATGGATACGCGCCTGGAGGTGGTCAGTGGTTTGTGAAGCAGCGCCTGGAGTGGCTATAAAGGCCAATTCTGGAGTGACAGGCTCTTCCACAGGTGCTGCAGAGAAATTTGTTTGTTGGGGCTGTTGCACAGTTGGCTCTCCCCTTGCGCCTCTGTCTTTTTTCCTGCCAACTACTAAGTCTCTTCGACTCGCCACAATTTAGCCCTGTCTTTATGGCTGCCCGCCAGCTCTGGCGAATGCTGGCAACTGACTCCCACGACTTGTGATCAATGTCACACGATTTCATGTCACGTTTGCAGACGTCTTTATAACGGAGACATGGACGGCCGGTGGGTCTGATACCAGTGGCGAGCTCGCTGTACAATGTGTCTTTGGGGATCCTGCCATCTTCCATGCGGCTCACATGGCCAAGCCATCTCAAGCGCCGCTGACTCAGTAGTGTGTATAAGCTGGGGGTGTTGGCCGCTTCAAGGACTTCTGTGTTGGAGATATAGTCCTGCCACCTGATGCCAAGTATTCTCCGAAGGCAGCGAAGATGGAATGAATTGAGACGTCGCTCTTGGCTGGCATACGTTGTCCAGGCCTCGCTGCCGTAGAGCAAGGTACTGAGGACACAGGCCTGATACACTCGGACTTTTGTGTTCCGTGTCAGTGCGCCATTTTCCCACACTCTCTTGGCCAGTCTGGACATAGCAGTGGAAGCCTTACCCATGCGCTTGTTGATTTCTGCATCTAGAGACAGGTTACTGGTGATAGTTGAGCCTAGGTAGGTGAACTCTTGAACCACTTCCAGAGCGTGGTCGCCAATATTGATGGATGGAGCATTTCTGACATCCTGCCCCATGATGTTCGTTTTCTTGAGGCTGATGGTTAGGCCAAATTCATTGCAGGCAGACGCAAACCTGTCGATGAGACTCTGCAGGCATTCTTCAGTGTGAGATGTTAAAGCAGCATCGTCAGCAAAGAGGAGTTCTCTGATGAGGACTTTCCGTACTTTGGACTTCGCTCTTAGACGGGCAAGGTTGAACAACCTGCCCCCTGATCTTGTGTGGAGGAAAATTCCTTCTTCAGGATTAGTATAAATGGGTGGTTGATGGTCGGCACAGACTCGGTGGGCCGAAGGGCCTGTTTCAGTGCTGTATCACTAAACTAAACTAAACTAACCAGTCTGCCATGTGGGACCTTGTCAAAAGCCTTGCTAAAATGCATGTAGACCACATCAACTGCATTACCCTCATCAATCTTCCTTGTTACTACTTCAAAAAATTCGATCAAGTTGGTCAAACAAGATCTTCCCTTAACAAATCAATGCTGACTATCCTTGATTAACTTGTGCCTTTCTACATGACAGTTTATCCTGTGTCTCAGAATAGATTCCAATAATTTTCCCACTTTTGAGGTTAGACTGACTGGCCTGTAATTATTCAGTCTATCCTTCGCTCCCTTTTTAAACAGAGGTACGACGTTAGCAGTTCTCCAATCCTCCGGCACCACACCTGTATCCAGTGATGACTGTAAAATGATGGTCAGACCTTCTGCTATTTCCTCTGTTGCTTCTTTTAACAGCCTGGGGTACATTTCATCTGGCCCTGGTGATTTACCAACTTTCAAGAATGCTAAGCCCATTAATACTTCCTGTCTCCCTATGTTTATCTCATCCAATATTTCACACTCTTCCTCCTTAACTACAATATCTGCATTGTCCCCCTCTTTTGTGAAGACAGATGCAAAGTATTCATGAAGAACCATACCAACATCTTCCGCCCCTGCACATAGGTTACCTTTTTGGTCTTTTATGGGCCCTACTCTCTCTCCTTAGTTATCCTCTTACTCTTAATGTATTGATAAAACATCTTTGGGTTCACCTTGATTTTGCTTGCCAATAGTCTTTCATGCCCCCTCTTTGCTTTCCTAATTTCCTTTTTGATTTTACCCCTCCACTTTCTAAACTCCTCTCGGCTTTCTGTAGTATTGAGTTCGCGGTGTCGGACATAAGCTTTCCTTTTCTGCCTTATCTTACCCTGTAAGCTTCTTGACATGCATGTGGCTCTAGATTTGGCCATCTCACCCACTCATTTTCTTTGTGGGAACATGTTTACTCTGAACCCCTTGATTGCCTCCCGCTGCTCTGACACTGATTTACCTCCAAGTAGCTGTTTCCAGTCCACTTTCACTAAATCACTCCTCAGTTTTGTAAAATTGGCCTTGCCCCAATTGAGAACTCTAACTCCTGTTCTATCTCTGTCCTTTTCCATAACTATGTTAAAACTGACTGAATTATGATCACTACCACCAAAATGCTCTCCCACTGCCACTCCTTCCACCTACCCATCTTCATTTCCTGAAACAAAGTCGAAAACTGCTCCTTCTCTTGTTGCACTTGCTACCTCAAGAATTCTGCTCAGACAATTCCTTTCACACTAAAACTTCTTTCTTTCTTCTTTCTTTTGGGCCTCCTTATCTCGAGAGACAATGGATACGCGCCTGGAGGTGGTCAGTGGTTTGTGAAGCAGCGCCTGGAGTGGCTATAAAGGCCAATTCTGGAGTGACAGGCTCTTCCACAGGTGCTGCAGAGAAATTTGTTTGTTGGGGCTGTTGCACAGTTGGCTCTCCCCTTGCGCCTCTGTCTTTTTTCCTGCCAACTACTAAGTCTCTTCGATAGCCCTGTCTTTATTTGTACAGCGAGCTCGCCACTGGTATCAGACCCACCGGCCGTCCATGTCTCCGTTATAAAGACGTCTGCAAACGCGACATGAAATCGTGTGACATTGATCACAAGTCGTGGGAGTCAGTTGCCAGCATTCGCCAGAGCTGGCGGGCAGCCATAAAGACACTAAAACTATCCCAGTTAATATTGGGGTAGTTAAAATCCCCTATTATTACTACTCAATTGTTCTGCACTGCTCAGAGATTTGCCAACATATCTGCTCTTGTATCTACCTCTGACTGGGGGTCTATAGTACCCTCCCAGCAGTGTGATTGCCCCTTTTTTGTTCCTTAGCTCAATCCATATAGCCTCATTTGATGAACCTTCCAACATATCATCCCTCCTCACAACTGTAATAGTTTCCTTGACCAAAATTGCCACTCCCCCTCCTTTCTTATCCCCCTCCCTATTGCCTCTGAAAACCCTGTTACCAGGAACGTTGAGCTGCCATTCTTGTCCCTCCTTAAGCCATGTTTCTGTTATAGCTATGATATACTGCCACGTGTCTCTGTGCCCTCAGCTCATCTGCTTTATTTGCTATACTCCTTGCATTGAAATAGATACCCTTGAGCACTGCCAAACCCTTTTTTATTTGCTAACCTTTGTTTCCTCTGTCTTCCAGACTCATCTGTTAATTTTCTGCCTTCCATTTTCATTTCTCATTTTCTCCCAACTGAGTCTACCCTCAGGTCCTCATCCCCCTACCAAACTAGTTTAAACCTTCCCCAACAGCACTAGCAAAACGTCCCGCAAGGCATTCAGTCCCGGCTCTGTTCAGATGCAACCCATCCGGCCTGTACAGGTCCCATCTTGCCCAGAGCCTGTCCCAGGTATCTAAAGCCCTCCCTCCTGCGCCCTCTTTCCAGCCATGCTTGGTTTAATCTTTTATCCAATAGAGAATGACTCCAACTTTACAATATTCCTTCTGTACTGCAGTGTCCGCCAAAATTATATGCTCATGGCCTGTATTGAGGATGGAATTTATGACCTTTAGTTCTAAAGGTGTAGATATGTAGTGAGAACATTCCCAGCTTGTCTGTGGTGCACTTCACCATTTACAATGGCTTTCTCTCTCTCAAGGCCATTTTTACTGTTTAGGCTCACTCTTGAAAAATGGCCACTGGTGCCTGTGTAACCATATATTAAGCACCAGCATTTACAGGAGGAGAAAACACGGGAATGTTGAGAATTACTAGAAAGAACAACTTAGATTTATATAAGCACCTTTTACATAAAATTCCCAAGGCACTTCATAGGAGAGTTATAAAGCAACCGAGCCACATAAAGCAATGAGGACAGATCGCCAATAGCTTGATCAAAGAGGTGGATTTTAAGGAGTGTCTTGGAGGAAGAAAAACAGGTAGAGAGTCAGAGGTGTAGGAGGAGGCTTCCAGAGCTAAGCGCCGAGGCAGATGAAGGCATGGCCACCAGTAGTGGAGCAATTAAAATCAGGGATGCTTAGGTGAGAATTAAATGCACACAGAAAAGTTGTTCAGATTTTTTTTTTAAATTCTGGCATAGGATACAGTATGGTATCAGATGTGAAAGATGAGATGGCAGTTTGCATTTAATTTGACTACTGCAGTAACTTTAAATCTTTAATTTCAATTTTGTCATTGGATCAATATTGTGGGTCTGTATACTTTTCTAAATGTTCTAGAAACATGGGAATCAATAAGTTGAACCCTGATAATTTAGTTTTAACTACTTTACACAGATTGGCTAACAGTGGAATAGACTCAGTCTGGGGGGTGGGGAGCGGGAGATTAAGGGAGAATTGAATAGATATTTGTTGATTTTCTGGTACCAGCCATGTAGACTCTGGAGTTTTTTCAGCTCCACCACTTCCTTGTGCAATGTTCTAAATTAAGTGCTAATTATATTCCTGACTTTCAGTAGGGTATGGTTAAGTGACAATTTGAGTTATTTGAATGTGGAAATGGTTTACCTCAAGCAACCACAGGAATGGGCAATAGCACCATTTAAAAAGGAATTGGGTGAATGAGAAAAAATAGGAAATGATATCAGGAACTGGAATTATATTAGATTGGGTGTATTAAAGAGCTATCATCAATTTAGAAATGATGGGCTAAATGATAAACACTTGTGCTGTAATTCTTTTGATTTGACTTCATTGTCTGAAAACATTCATGCCTATTTAACCCACCATCTGATCTCCCAATTGACAGTTACAAATTAGTACTGAAATGCAGTCTGTGCTCATTGGAGCTTGAATGCATATTGCCAGCTTGATTGGTTATTGGCTAGGAGTTTAAACTCTGAACAGTGTTTAAACCTCTCACTGTGATTAGTGTCCAGGTAAAATTTTGTTAAAAAGTTTTGAGTTGGAGCTTTTTTAATGGGAGCAGAAGGAAGTTTATCCCCTCAGTCTCTGTTCTTTAGTATTGCTGAAAATAGAGACATGTTGTCGAAGCTTTTTGTCTTTCATTTATCAGTACAATCCGCAAGGATAGCCACTGTATTGGAAAACAACAACTTATACTGCATGAGAAGAAAGTGCTGATTGGTTGGCAAGTGAACTCTGGTAGAGGCGTTGCCATGGATAATGCACCAGTTTACAATGACTGACAGTTAACTTTCAAGCTTTGTTTGAAATTTAAACCAGGCAGCTTGACTCTGGTCAAGGCATTGCCTGGGGAATGAACCAGTGAATGGCTGTCACTTATTTTGTTCAGCTGAAACAGGCACATTGTGTGTACATGTTCTTCAAAGAACCAGGCCCTGTGTATTAATATACGTAGCTTCCAGTACATGCAAATGCACCACACTGCGACCCTACTGACAATCTTAAATTGAGTGTCAGCGTAATTCCTCGCACACTGAGGATTATTTAGAAAATGGTGTCCCATCGCAGAATCACAACTAATGTTGGACACAGTGTTTCGAGTTTTGCAAGCACGGGCTGGTTGGGTATGGCTTGTACCTTGACTATTGCAAACAGCAGAAGAGACATGTTATTTGATATGATCTGCCAGTCTTTGGGATGTGTGGCCTATATACCTAGCATCACAATGGCATTGAAATTCATATATCACATTACTCATTTGTGTGATGGGCAGGACGTCTTTGCAGATAGAAAGAACATGTACACACATTGCTGCTGAACAAAATAAGTGACGGCCATTCACTGGTTTATTCCCCAGGGCAATGTCTTGACCAATCAGAGTCAAGAAGCCTGGTTTAAATTTTAAACAAAGCTTGGCAGTTAACTGTCAGTCACCGTAAACTGGTGCATTCTCCATGGCAACGTCTCTACCTATCAGAGTTCACTTGCCTACCAAGCAGCACTCTCTTCTCACACAATGTAAGCTGTTTTCCCTCACATTGGTTATTCTTGCGAATTGTCCTGATGAGTGCAAGACGAAAAGCTTCAACACCATGTCTCTATTTTCAGCAATACTCAAGTTCTGTACTAATAAACGACTATCTCTGTTCTTTGATAACCATGGGAAATTGTGGATAATCCACCCTTCCGAGCTGTGAAAGCTGGAGTTAGAAGTATAACTTAATTTCAGGATTGCAAGTTTAGTTTTGGTAAAGCTTTCAATTTTAAAACCTTCCAATTTTAAAATGTTACGTAAATTAATAGGTTTTTAAACCTTCTCTGAACTATCTCGATGTGTGACTGTAAAAGAAGGTTTCATTGGATGTTAATACTGTGGTACTAAACATGCACATTGATACGAGCTTAATTTTGATTCCTTGGCCATAGAAAACATTAGCAGGCTGACATGAAAAATGCCCGTCTGGTACTGGTACTAGAGAGCAGCTAGCACCCATGGACTTGTACCTGCAGCACCACCTTTAGGAGAAGAGGATAGAAAGTTGTAGAGTGATAGGAAGGTTGCTGCAGTAGAGATTCTGTAGTCTTAACTTTGTTTTTGATTGACAGGTTATGAGGATTTAAACCAAGGGGGTGGAGCTGGAGATTACAGCAAAGGTGCTTATAGTGGGTCTACTCAAGCACAAACCAAATCAGCTGCAGCTGGACCAGGGAAAGGTAAGGCCAGCGCTATTTAGTATAGTGAGTCTCCAAACTACCCATGCCATATTAGTTGGTGTGCTCTACATCTTTGGGGATGGTTTACTCATTGCTAATTGAGACTGTGCATTGTACTCCTAGCCAGAAGTGATGTACAGTAAGTTAATTTGACAGGCTGTTTTGTGATAGTTTGTGGGAAAACTAACACTTAGACTTCCGTCTCCGTATAAGGCAAACAGTTGTTAACATCGTTTATGCAGGTATTTGATTCGAACTACATTATTAAAGTAGATTGTTGTAGCCCAGTGCTTTGTGCACTGTGCTGAGGCACTGGGCCAGGAATGTCATAGTTTGTCTCTTCTTTTCTGCTGTTAGCCAAACTCAGATGGGGATGGCAGGGAAGGAGAAGGTATTTGGCTGGCCTCTGCACCTGTTGATCAAGGAAAAGAGAATGAGCCAATGCTGCTGATTGTATGCAGGTGCCATTGCTGGACTGGAGATTTGGAGATAATAGAATTGTTTTGAGAGTGAATCAAAGTAGACGTGGACATTGTGGGACTCTATACAGTAAAGACGGTTTGTGGATGTTCCAGGAAAGGCTATGATGGCCCCGGTAGTCTCCTATGATGCCTGTAGATCATACAGTGGTAAGAGTTGATGCCTTCAATAGGGGCCAAAGCGAAGATATTGAGTAACTTCTCAACTGTAAAGAGACTCTTATTTGTCTTCTCCCAAGGATTGACCAGTTGGCAAAGCAGTTAAGTGTAGAGCAGCATTCCTCCAGAGATGTGCTAATCTTGGTTGTAAGAAGGAGTGGCTCTGGCTTGCTTAACTGAAAGCAGCACCCTTAATGGTTTGTATTAAGTGTCCATATTGTCGCAAATCTCATTTTACATGTACCTATGCACTTGTGGGCCAATACTGAGAGCTCCTATATATAATGCAGGATATAATAAAACTTGCAGAGTGCCTTATGATCCAGTGGCTTACCTACAGGCTGGGGAGAGAACTATCCCGTTGAAGTGAATATTTTATCAGCAATTGACTTGATAACTGTATGTAGATAAATTGTATTCAGTAAATTTGCTTTAGTTTTGCCATGTCAGGATTGCTGTGATTAGTGCAGTCTTCAATTATCACAGTGATGCCTGCTGAATTATTTTATCTTGCAGGTATTTCGGTGAACTCCGCTAACATTGGTGTACCTGATATGACTGGCTCAGTATACAAGACTCAGGTGAGTGAATTTTGATTTAGTTCATGCTAATAGTGCAGAGGTTCCCCAACTTTTTTTTTTGCTAAGCCTGCCATTGGAGATTCACAGCTCATCTTTTCTTTAGGTAAGGAGTGGAAGTGAAATTAGTCTTTGCCACCAGCACAAAATGAGTGAATCAGCATATAATTTTACACAGTGCCTGATTTTCTTGACATTAAAGTCAGTGGTCAAATGCAGTGTAAAATGGACTGTGGTTCACTATGAACACATATTGTACTTCTGACGAAGACCATTTTTACATAGAGTATGACATCTTATTTTCTTGCCTAACAATAACTTTGCTTAAAACAGGAAGCAACATAAATAGTACAGTACTAGTACTATGCATAACCACAGATCATAACATGAACTGAGTGGGAATTTTAATATCTGGTGACAATAGTAATTTGGTGCAGAGGGTGAAGAACATTTGTGGCTTGTGTAAGCTTGAGGCAGTAAGTATTTAAAATTTTGTTCAGTGTTTTAGCACTTAATGTAACCTAATTGTATATTTAAAAAGAAACTCCTTAAAACAGAGTAAAAAAAATTACCTATCAAAGATAGACTAAGGTAAGGTAAGGACCAAAGACAACAAACTAGGATAACTAAACTGGGTTTCAAAAATTGTGAACTTCCAGCAGCAACCATTTGGCTGAGATAAACAATTCCCACACCCAGCAATGTCACAGTTCAGCACATTGGGGAGTAAGACATTTTTTGTTCTCGGGTGAGTGAACAGTGTTTTTTAGCAAAAGCAGTCTATCGATGAAGAAATAAAGACTAGCAGTGATAGGGTAGGATGTGTTGGGACTGCGGTATGTGGGAGCTCGTGGGCAGCAAGACTGTCCCGGGTTCCCACATTTACAGGCAGTGTCTTTGCCTTTGGTCGCTGTGACTCGGGCATTGAGCTGGAGTGTAAACTCCGAAATATAAGGGAGGGGGAGGAATTTCTGGATGGTTTTATCTAAAACAGTCACACCCCAAAGGAAATGTTCAAGAAGGGGAGGTGTGACTATCAAGGAGCTGTGTAGTGGGGACTTAAATGTTGAGAACGAGGTCCTGCAGACAATCTTGACCAACAAATATGATACACTAGTTACCTGTCAGGACTAGGACAAAGACTGTAGGGTGGACAGCCACAATGCAGACCACAGTGGTTAGCACCGCAGCCTCACAGCTCCAGGGACCCGGGTTCGATTCTGGGTACTGCCTGTGTGGAGTTTGCAAGTTCTCCCTGTGTCTGCGTGGATTTTCGCCGGGTGCTCCGGTTTCCTCCCACATCCAAAAGACTTGCAGGTGATGGGTAAATTGGCCATTGTAAATTGCCCCTAGTATAGGTAGGTAATAGGGAATATGGGATTACTGTAGGGTTAGTATAAATAGGTGGTTGTTGATCGGCACAGACTCGGTGGGCCGAAGGCCTGTTTCAGTGCTGTATCTCTAAATACATTTTTTTTTAAATAAGGCACTGTGGCTTTCATGGCTGTTTGGGAGAGGGGTTTGCTGGTGGATGAGAGAAAGCAGAATTGAAACTTGTTAGTGATGGGGGATTCAATGTTTAGGGGGATAGATACCACCACCTTCAGCCACAAACGAGAGTCCCAATGGGTGTGTTGCCTACCCGGTGCCTTGGAAAGGGATATCTCGAGGGGGAAAATCCAGTTGTCATTGTCCATGTTAAGGGAATGTCAAAAAGGGAGGGAGACACAAAGCAGTTAGCTGAACATCTGTCTTAGGGAAAATATTAGAAGCTATTATTAAAGCTGTTATAGCAGGGCACTTAGCAAAGTTCAATGTAATCAGGCAGAGTCAACATGGTTTTGTGAAAGGGAAATCATGTTTAACCAATTTATTGGAACATGCGCTGTGGATAAAGGGGAACTGGTGGATGTATTGTACTTAGATTTTCAGAAGGCATTTGATAAGCTGCCATATCAAAAGTTATTGCAGAAACTAAAAGCTCATGGTGTAGGGGGTAACATATTGGCATGGATAGAAGATTGGCTAGCTAACAGGAAACAGTAGGCATAAATGGATTATTTTCTGGTTGGCAAGATGTAACGAGTGGTGTGCCACAGGGATTAGTGCTGGGGCCTCAACTTTTTACAATTTATGTAAATGACTTGGATGAAGGGACTGAAGGTATGGTGGCTAAATTTGCTGAAGTCATAACGCTAGGTAGGAAAGTAAGTTGTGAAGGGGACATGAGGCTACAAAGGGATATGGATAGGTTAAGTGAGTGGGCAAAAATCTGGCAAATGGAGTATAATGTGGGAAAATGTGAAAAGAAGCATATTGTCCAAATGGGTAGAGAATACAGAGCTCTGAGATGCTGAAGCATCTGGGTGTTCTGATGCATGAATCGCAAAAGATTAGTATGCAGGTTCAGCAAGTAACGAGGAAAGCCAATAGAATGTTATTGTTTATCACGAGGGGAATTGATTACAAAAGTAGGGACGTTATGTTATGCTTCAGTTATACAAGGCATTGGTGAGACCACATCTGGAGTACTGTGTACAGTATTGGTCTCCTTATTTAAGGAAGGATGTAAATCCACTGGAAGCAGTTCAGAGAACGTTTACTAGATTAATACCTGGAATGGGCAGGTTGTCTTATGAAGAAAGGTTGGACAGGCTAGGCTTGTATCCACTGGAATTTAGGAGAGTAAGCGGTGACTTGATTGAAACATATAAGATCCTGAGGGGTCTTGACAGGGTGGATGTGAAAAGGATGTTTCTTGTGGGAGAATCTAGAACTAGGGGTTACTATTTAAAAATAAGGGGTCACTCATTTAAGACAAAGATGAGGAGAAACTTTTTCTCAGAGGGTCTTGAGTCTAAATATTTTTATGGCAGAGGTAGATAGATTCTTGATAAGGGGGTGAAAGGTTATTGGGGGTAGGCGGGAATGTGGAGTCGAGGTTACAATTAGATCAGCCATGATCTTATTGAATGAAAGCAAAATACTGCGGATGCTGGAAATCTGAAACAAAAACAAGAAATGCTGGATTCACTCAGCAGGTCTGGCAGCATCTGTGGAAAGAGAAGCAGAGTTAACGTTTCGGGTCAGTGACCCTTCTTCGGAACTGACAAATATTAGAAAAGTCACAGATTATAAACAAGTGAGGTGGGGGTTGGGCAAGAGATAACAAAGGAGAAGGTGCAGATTGGACCAGGCCACATAGCTGACCAAAAGGTCACGGAGCAAAGGCAAACAATATGTTAATGGTGTGTTGAAAGACAAAGCATTAGTACAGATTAGGTGTGAATATACTGAATATTGAACAGCAGCAAGTGCAAACCTGAAGAAAAACAACCTGAAAAAAACAGTGGGTAAGCAAACTGAACAAACTAAGATGAAATGAAATAAATGCAAAAAAAGATTGTAAAAAATGTAAAAAGGAATGTAAAAAAAAAAGGAAGAAAAAATGACTAAAAATGAAAGTAAAGTGGGGGGCTGTCATGCTCTGAAATTATTGAACTCAATGTTCAGTCCGGCAGGCTGTAGTGTGCCTAATCGGTAGATGAGATGCTGTTCCTCGAGCTTGCGTTGATGTTCACTGGAACACTGCAGCAATCCCAGGACAGAGATGTGAGCATGAGAGCAGGGGGGAGTGTTGAAATGGCAAGCAACCGGAAGCTCAGGGTCCTGCTTGCGGACTGAGCGGAGATGTTCCGCAAAGCGGTCACCCAGTCTGCGCTTGGTCTCCCCAATGTAGGGGAGACCACACTGTGAGCGGCGAATACAGTATACTACATTGAAAGAAGTACAAGTAAATCGCTGCTTCACCTGAAAGGAGTGTTTGGGGCCTGGGATAGTGAGGAGAGAGGAGGTAAATGGGCAGGTATTACACCTCCTGCGATTGCAAGGGAAGGTGCCCTGGGACGGGGACGAGGTGGTGGGGGTAATGGAGGAGTGGACCAGGGTGTCGCGGAGGAAACGATCCCTTCGGAATGCTGACAGGGGAAGGGAGGGGAAGATGCGACTGGTAGTGGCATCACGCTGGAGGTGGCGAAAATGGCGGAGGATGATCCTTTGGATATGGAGGCTGGTGGGATGAAAAGTGAGGACAAGGGGAACCCTGTCACGGTTCTGGGAGGGAGGGGAAGGGGTGAGGGTAGAGGTGCGGGGAATGGGTCGGACACGGTTGAGGGCCCTGTCAACCACAGTGGGGGGAAATCCTCGGTTGAGGAAAAAGGAGGTCATATCAGAAGCACCGTCATGGAAGGTAGCATCATCAGAGCAGATGCGTCGGAGACGGAGAAACTGGGAGAATGGAATGGAGTCCTTACAGGAGGTAGGGTGTGAAGAAGTGTAGTCGAGGTAGCTGTGGGAGTCAGTGGTCTTATAATGGATATTGGTAGACAACCTATCCCCAGAGATGGAGACAGAGAAGTCGAGGAAGGGAAGGGAAGTGTCAGAGATGGACCATGTAAAGGTGAGAGAAGGGTGGAAATTGGAAGCAAAGTTGATAAAGTTTTCGAGTTCGGGGCGGGAGCAGGAAACGGCACCGATACAGTCATCAATGTACCGGAAAAAGAGTTGGGGGAGGGGGCCTGAGTAGGACTGGAACAAAGAATGTTCGACATATCCCACAAAAAGACAGGCATAACTAGGACCCATGCGGGTACCCATAGCGACACCTTTTACTTGAAGGAAATGCATGGAGTTGAAGGAGAAGTTGTTCAATGTGAGAACAAGTTCAGCCAGGCGGAGGAGGGTGTTGGTGGATGGGGACTGGTTGGGCCTCTGTTCCAGGAAGAAGCGGAGAGCCCTCAAACCATCCTGGTGGGGGATGGAGGTGTAGAGCGATTGGACGTCCATAGTGAAGAGGAGGCGGTTGGGACCAGGAAACTGGAAATTGTCAAAATGACGTAGGGCGTCAGAAGAGTCACGGATGTAGGTGGGAAGAGATCTTATTGAATGATGCAGCAGACTCGAGGGGCCAAGTGCCCTACTCTTCGTAATTTGTATGTTCTTATCAGGAGTAAGGAGCTAAATTGGAAAGCAGGAACTCAAGGGAGATAATCCCTGGATTATTGCCTGAGCCTTGTGCAAATTAACATAGAGACAGATGAGAATTAACATGACTACTTGTAGTTATATAGTGCTTTTAAAGTAATCAAAATATTCCATGGCACTTCACAGGAGCGTTATAAAGCAAAATTAGACACCAAGCCACATAAAGTGATATATGACAGTATATGGGTAGATAACTAAAGCTTGGTCAAAGAGGTAGGTTTTAAGGAGCATCTTAAAGCAAGAAAGAAAGGCAGAGAGTCAGGGAGGTTTAGGAAGGGAGTTCCAGAGCTTAGGGCCCAGGTAGCTGAAGGAACGGCCACCAGTGGTCAAGTGATTAAAATTGTGCATGCTTGTGGCCGTGATTAGATGTGTGCAGATATCTCGGAGCTTTGTGGGGCTGGAGGAGATTAGAAATAGTGGGAGGTGAGACCATGGAGAGACTTGAAAGCATGTGGCTTAAGGGCTGGTGTGGGAAAGAGGAGTTCTTTTTCATGGGACTGTGACACCAGTATAGGAAGATGACAGAACTATGTACATGGGAGGGGCTCGACCTGAACTGGAATGGGACTTGTGTCGTTGCAGAATGAGTAAATAGGGAGGTGGAAAAGGATTTAAACTACCAAGGTGGGGGCCAGATCTACCAAGAGCTGAAAGAAGCCTAACTATAAATGAATCCAGTAAGAGTACATTGAACAGACTAGACTAAAGGTATATGTAAATGGCCTGGAAATAAATATAGAACAAGAGTGTTTTTTAAAAAAAAAAGTTAAAATGAGTTTAAAAACAAAATGCTGGAAATACTCAGCAGATCTGGCCGTATCTGTGGAGAGAGAAAGTTAATGTTTCAGTTTGACCTTTCACCAGAAGTTCTGGCCTCAACATTTAATGTTACTAATACTCTGAACAGTTTAAAAACCTCAGTTTTAATTTGAAAGTTTACTTTTTTTTTCTTCTGTAGTCTTTCGATAAGCAGGGATTTCATGCTGGCACACCACCTCCGTTCAATCTGCCATCAGCGCTTGGAGGAACAGGTGCCCTAAACCCTGGTGCAGCTGCAGGATATGCTCCACCTTTCTTACACATTGTGTCAGCTCACCAGCAGCCTCACTCCCAAATGCTGCATCATCACCTGCAGCAGGATAATCAGGTAAAGGCAAAGAACACTCCTAGAAAAATGTGCAGTTTTAAAATGGTAACTTCTTTGGCCATTTGATGCAAATAATGAACTTTTATATTGAAGTGGACATCATTTTAAAGTGTCGTAAGTATGAAAAATCCACCAGTTCAGCATGTGCAAGGAAATGAGCTTTATTTGGGCATTTATTTATAGATAGCTTCCCATAGTATCGTAATTACTACAGTCTTCATTTAGAGTCATAGAGTTATACAGCACAGAAACAGACACATCGTGTCTGTGCCGGCCATCAAGTACCTAACTATTCTAATCCCATTTTCCAGCACTTGGCCCGTAGCCTTGTATGCTATGGCGTTTCAAGTGCTCATCTGAATACTTCTTAAATGTTGTGAGGGTTCCTGCCTCTACCACCTCTTCAGGCAGTGCATTCCGGATTCCAACCACCCTTTGGGTGAAAAAATGTTTCCTCAAATCCCCTCTAAACCTCCTGCACCTTACCTTAAATCTATGCCCCCTGGTTATTGACCCCTCCGCTAAGGGAAAAAGTTTCTTCCTATCTTACCTATCAATGCCCCTCATAATTTTGTATACCTCAATCATATCTCCCCTCAGCCTTCTCTGCTCTAAGGAAAACAACCCTGACCTATCCAGTCTCTCTTCATAGCTGAAATGCTCCAGCCCAGGCAACATCCTGGTGAATCCCCTCTGCACCCTCTCCAGTGCAATCACATCCTTCCTATAGTGTGATGCCCAGAACTGTACACAGTACTCTAGCTGTGGCCTAACTAGCGTTTTATTACAGCTCCATCATAACCTTCCTGCTCTTATATTCTATGCCTTGGCTAATAAAGGCAAGTATCCCATATGTCTTCCTAAATACCTTATCTACCTGTGCTGCTGCCTTCCGTTATCTATGGACAAGTACTCCAAGGTCCCTCTGTACTTCCTAGGGTCCTACCATCCATTGTATATTCCCTTGCCTTGTTAGTCCTCCCAAAATGCATCACCTCACACTTCTCAGGATTAAATTCCATTTGCCACTGCTCTAAGGCTTTCCTCCTCACAATTTACAACACCGCCAATTTTCGTGTCATCTGCAAACTTGCTGATCATACCTCCTATATTCATGACTAAATCATTAATGTACACTACAAACACCAAGGGTCCCAGCACCGATCCCTGCAGTACACCACTGGTCACAGGCTTCCACTCGCGAAAACAACCCTCGACCATTACCCTCTGCCTCCTGCCACTAAGCCAATTTTGGATCTAAATTGCCCTGGATCCCATGGGCTCTTACCTTCTTAATCTTAATCTTTGTCCTTATCAAAAGCCTTACTGAAGTTCATGTAGACTACATCGACTGCTTTACCCTCATCTACACATCTCGTCACTGCCACAAAAAATTCAATCAAGTTAATTAGACACAATCTCCCCCTGACAAAGCCATGCTGACTATCCCTGATTAATCCCTGCCTCTCCAAGTGGAGATTAATCCTGTCCCTTAGAATTTTTTCCAATAGTTTCCCAACCACTAATGTTAGACTCACCGGCCTGTAATTACCTGGTTTATCCCTGCTACCCTTCTTGAATAATGGTACCACATTCGCTGTCCTTCAGTCCTCTGGCACCTCTCCTGTGGCCAGAGAGGATTTGAAAATTTGTGTCAGAGCCCCCTGCAATCTCCTCCTTTGCCTCACATAACAGCCTGGGATACATCTCATCTGGGCCTGGGGATTTATCCACTTTTAAAGCCCATTAAAACAACTAATACCAACCCTCTATATCCCTTGACGTCCACGGTTCCCTGGATTTGTTGGTCCTACCCTTCACCTTAATGGGTACTTGTTGGCTCTGAACTCTCACTATTTCCACTTTGAATGACTCCCACTGATCTATGTAGACTTTCCTACACGAAGCTGCTCCCAGTCCACTTTAGCCAGATCCTGTTTTATCATCTAAAACTCGGCCTTTCCCCAGTCAGTACATTTATTTCCGGTCCATCTTTGTCCTTTTCCATAACCACCTTAAATCTTAGCGTTTTGGTCACTATCCCCGAAATGTTCCCCCACTGACACTTCTACTACTTGTCTGGCTTCATTCCCTAGGATTAGGTCCAGTACTGCCCCTTCTCTTGTAGGACTTTCTACGTACTGGCTCAAAAAGCTCTCCTGTAGGCATTTTAAGAATTATGCCCCCTTTAAGCCTTTTGCACTAAGACTATCCCAGTTGATATTGGGGAAGTTGAAATCCCCTACTATTCCCCTATTATTTTTACACCTCTCTGAGATTTGCCTACATATCTGCTCCTCTATCTCTCCCTGACTCTCCCAGCCGAGTGATTGCCCCCTTTTTGTTTTTAAGTTCTACCCATATGGCCTCATTTGAGGAACCTTCTAAGATATCATCCCTCCTTACTGCAGTACTTGACTCCTTGATCAACAGTGCAATGCCAACTCCTCTTTTACCCCCTCCCCTGTCTCACCTGAAGATTCTATACCATGGTATATTGAGCTGTCAATCCTGCCCCTCCCTCAACCATGTCTCTGTGATAGCAATAATATCATAATGCCATGTGCTAATCACTGCCCTCGATTCATCTGCCTTACTAGTAAGACTCCTTGCATTAAAATAGATGCAATCCAGACTTGCATTTTTTACTTGTGCCTTAACAGGTCTATATTTGCTCTCCCTTCCAGACTGACTCAGTTTTTCTTCTATATTTGACTGTGCATCACCCCCTACTATACCTCCACTCTGTATCCCATCCCCCTGCCAGCAGTAGCAAACCTCCCAGCAAGGATGTTTGTCCTGTTCCGGTTCAGGTGCAATCCGTCCAACTTGTACAGGTCCCACCTTTGCCAGAAATAGACCCAGTAATCCAGGAAACTAAAGCCCTCCCTCCTGCACCACCTCCTTAGCCACACATTCATCTGCTCTATCCTCCTATTCCTATACTCACTAGCACGTGGCACCGGGAGTAATCCAGAGATTACAACCTTTGAGGTCCTGCTTTTTAATCTGCTACCTAGCTCCCTAAATTCTTGTTGCAGGACCTCATCCCTCTTTACACCTATGTCGTTGGTACCAATGTGTACCACGACCTCTGACTGTTCACCCTCTCCCTTCAGAATGTCCTGCAGCCAGTCTGAGACATCCTTGACCCTAGCACCAGGGAGGCAACATGCCATCCTGGAGTCTCGTTTGCGGCCACAGAAACACCTGTCTGTTCCCCTTAAAATTGAACCCCCTATCAGTATGGCTCTCCCACTTTTTCACCCCCTCCTGTGCAGCAGAGCCATCCGTGGTGCCATGAACTTGGCTGTTGCTGCTTTCCCCTGGGAGCCCATCCCCTCCAACAGTATCCAAAGCATTATATCTGAGAGCGGGATGGCCACAGGGGACCCCTGCACTACCTGCCTGCATCTACTACTCCTCCTGGTGGTCACCCATCCCTTTTCTGCCTCTGCAGCCATTACCTGCGGTGTGACCACCTCGCTAAACGTGCTATCCACGATGTCCTCAGCAGAAGTCTGCTTTATATTTATTGGCTGAAAATATGGATTTTACTCATCTACAACTGTATGATGAGTGATACAACAACCTGCCCGGGGAAGGAATAAGTCAACCATCCTCCCCGCTCCTGATTGTTATCCCGTGAACCCTTTTGGGACAGCATTTACAGCCCAGCTGGTTTCTTTCTGCACCTAATGTCAACATGCAAACAGCCTGCTTAAGAAAGGTGAGAGAGGGAAACCAGGGAATCTTTGACCAGTTAGCCTAACATCTGGGGCATAGTATAAAAATATTAGAGCCAGGCCTTTCAGGAATGCACTTTGGACACGATTCTCGAAGCAGTGTGTAGAAGTTTGGAACTCTTCCGCAAAATGCAATTAATGTTGGATCAATTAATCTTAAATCTGGGGTTGATGGATCTGTTAACCAAAAGTGTTAACAGATATTGATCAAAGGCTAGTCATTGCGGCACAGAAGGAGGCCATTCGGCCCATCAGGTCCATGCCGGCTCTCTCTAGAGCAATCCAGTCAGTCCCATTCCCCCGCTCTATCTCCCTACTCCTGCAAGTTTATTTGTCTCAAATGCCCTTCCAATTTCCTTTTGAAATCATTGATCGTCTCCACTTCCATCACCCTCGCAGGCAGCGAGTTCCAGGTCATTACCACAAGTTCTTCCTCACATCTCTTGCCCAAAGCCTTAAATCTAGCCCTTGTACCATCAGCTAACGTGAACAGTTTTTCTTTGTCTACCTTGTCTAAACCTATCATAATCTTGTACACCTCTATCAGATCTCCCCTTAAATTTCCTTTGCTCCAGGGAGAACAACCCAGCTTTTCCAACCTAACATTGTAGCTGAAATCCCTCATCCCTGAAACCGTTCTGGGCAATCTCCTCTACACACACTCAAGGACCTTCACATCCTTCTTAAAGTGTGGTAACCCCCCCACCCGCCCCAACAAACTAGACACAATATTCTAGTTGTTGCCTAACCAGAGCTTTACAAAGGTTCAGCATAACTTCCCTGCTTTTGTACTCTATGCCCCTATTTATGAAGCCCAAGATGGCATATGTTTTGCTAATGTCATGCAGGCCCCCACCTGCCAAGAATGAGACATTAATTTCGCCACATGAAATTTGATTTTTAAACTGTTACTGGAGTAAAGAAAGAACTTGTTTAAAAAAAAACAGACCCTTGACGGGAAAGACATTTGCATAGTAACAGACAGTATTTGGAAAGGACAAAGGGGCCATTCCCTGCTTCATTTTAATCCACAATGGACTTTAGATTACCAGACGTTGAAGGTGGAAAGGCCAGCATTCCAGGTTAACTGCTAAGATGGCCGAATACACCACCAGATGTGGTCAGACCAGTTTAGTCACATGACTAACTGGCTGTTGGAGTTTTTTTGAATTTGAACTTGCCACAGAGAATTTGAACTCAAAGCTGTTTGCTTCTGGACTGGAAAAGACCTCTCCTGGCTGGCTTGCCACCACCTCTCTCCTGTCTGTTCATCTCTTTCTCACCAACTTTGGAAGACATATGAACCCCAAGAGAGAAAAGTCTCCTACTGAACAAGGTTTAAGAAGAATACTGGGCCCCAACGAAAAGCAAGACTACCTACAATCAAGGACGCTACAGCGAGCTCTAAGCACAGATTTTTTTTTTAAAAACCCTCTTCAGAGATTTCCTCAAATCTTTCCACTATTTTTCTCATCTTTTCTGTCTCTATTTGCATGTGCGTATCGCGTGTGCATGCTAGTGTAGGGCGTGGCGTGTATCCATAGGCATTAACCAAATTGGAGTTTAAGCTTTAATAAATTTCCCTTCTTTAAACCTAAGAAAGCCTGTTTATACTCATTTCTTTGCCTTATAATTGGAAAGTGGTGAACAAGGATTCACCAAGAGGGAGCTCAAAACAGTGTGTTTAAAATTAAACCCTGTTACAATAAGACCAGGTGAAGGCTGACAAAGACCCGTAGACACCTTTCTCACCTGGTCGTAACACTAATGACTGTCAATATATCCTTTCACCATCAAAAATCTATGCACGTGAACCCCCAGGTTCCTCTGTCCCTGCATGCTCTTTAGATCTGTGCCATTAAGTAAATATTACCTCTCCCTATTCCTTCTGCCCAAATGCATCACCTCACCCTCATCTGTATTAAATTCCGTCTGCCACTTGTCTGCCCATTCTGCTAGTCTATCTGTTCTGTTGCAGTTCATTGATACCATCCTCACTCTGCCACTCCTCCAAGTTTGGTATCATTGGGAAAGTTTGAAATTTTACTCTCTTCCAATGTCCAAAAACCTTGGGGAACACCACTGTCTACCATCCTCCAGTCTGAAAAGCAGACATTTGCCATGACTTGCTGGTTTCTGTCCTTAAGCCAATTTTTTAAATCTAAGTTGACGCTGACCCTCCAGTCCATGAGCCTCAGTTTTGTTAACCAGCCTTTTATGTGGTACTTTGTCAAACTCTTTGTTAAAATTCCTGTAGACAACATCCACTGCATTCCCCTCATCAATCTTCTCTGGAGTGTATGGAGCTAGGTCACAGATCAGCCATGATCTCATTGAATGGTGGAACAGCCTCGGGGCTAAGTAGTCTTCTCCTTATTCGATATTCCTATGCAGGTATTTTTCAAAACATTCTTCTTGAGTACCAGAGAACTTTTGGTGCCATGTACCCAAACAGCAGTTGTTGAAAATGGTGGGGAGAAGAAACAGAAGACAAAGATCAGGATCTAACTGAGCTGTTACCACACAATTCAAAGAGCAGAAAGATTCTTGTATCTTGCATTTGAAATATTAACTTTTCAATAAGTTAAATTCCATTTTCTTGCTCACTCGATTCCATAGATTACAGGAGTGAAGGAGGGCATGCCAGGAGCAGCATCATGCATATCTAAAAATGAGGGGTCAGCCTGGCGAAGCTACATCACAGGTCTACTTGCGTGCCAAACAGCAGACGCAGCATGCGATAGGGCTAAGCGATCTCACAACCAACGGATCAGATCTGAGCTCTGTGGTCCTGCCACATCCTGTTGTGAATGGTGGTGGACAATTAAACTACTAAGAGGAGAAGGAGACTCCACAAACATCCTCATTCTCAATGATGGGGGAGCCCAGCACATCAGTGCAAAAGGCTGAAGCATTTGCATCCATCTTCAGCCAGAAGTGTCGAGTGGATGATCCATATCGGCCTGCTCCTGAAGTCCCCAGCATCACGTGATATCAAGAAGTGGCTGAAGGCACTGGCTACTGCAAAGGCTATGGGCCCTGACAACATTCCGGCAATTGTATTAAAGACTTGTGCTCCAGAGCTAGCCGTACCCCTAGCCAAGCTGTTCCAGTACAACTAGAACACTGGCATCTACTCGACAATGTGAAAAATTGCCCAGGTATGTCCTGTACACAAAAAGCAGGACAAATCCGACCCAGCCATTTAATGCCCCATCAGTCTACTCCTGATCATCAGCAAAGTGATGGAAGGGGTTGTCGACAGGTGGCATTTGCTCAGCAATAAGCTGCTACTGACCCTCAGTTTGGGTTCCAACAGGGCCACTCAGCTCCTGACCTCATTACAGCCTTGGTCTAAACATGGACAAAACCACTGCCGCACTGTGCCATCTACAACAGAGTTGTCCAACCTTTTTGTGTAGTGGGCCACATTACAGTTTTTGTCTTACATTGGGGCTGGTGAGGCAATTATCTTGCCATTAATCAAAACAACGATAAATGAGCATTTTTGTGAAGATGCTTTAAATGAGAAGATTATATTGACTTACTTTCTTTTTACTATGTTGGACACTGATTTAGTGAGATACCTGGCATTGTTTTTCTTACACAAGTAGTCAGTGTTTGCCCACACACTTGTAACGATGCGGTGTATTCCAGTTAGATGTCAATTTGTCAGGAGTGATCCTCATCGTGCTCTCTGTCCCCCCCCTTGTGTGTGTGTGTGTGTGTGTGTGTCCAACCGTGCTTTCCCGCCCCCTAAGTGTGTGTGTGTGTGTCTCTCTCTCTGTGTCCCACTGTGTGCGTGTCCCTCCCCCTCTGCACGCCTCTCCCCCTCTGTGCGCACCTGTCCGTGTGTCCCCCTCTGTGTGTGTGTGTGTCCCTCTGTGTTTGTGTGTGTCCCCATGTGCGCCGGTGTGTCCCCTGTGTTTCTGTGTGCATGTGTCCCCTCTGTATTTCTGTGTGCGTGTCTCTCTCTCTCTCTCGTCCCCCCCCCTTCCCCCCCCCCTCCCCTCCCCCCCCCCTCCCCTCCCTCCCCCTCTCGGTCCCCCTCTCACTCCCCCTCCCTCCCTCTCTCTCCCAGCCCCTCCCCCTCTGTTGCGCCCCCTCTCCCTCGCGCCCACTCCCCTGCCCCCTCCCCCTCTCGCGCGCCCCCTCCCCCTCTCGCGCCGCCCCCTCCCCCCTCGCATAAAGTCATAGTTATACAGCACAGAAACAGGCCCTTTGGCCCATCGTGTCTGTGCCAGCCATCGAGCACCTAACTATTCTAATCCCATTTTCCAGCACTTAGCCTGTAACCTTGTATGTTATGGCGTTTCAAGTGCTCATCTAAATATTTCTTAAATGTTGAGAGCGTTCCTGCCTCTACCACCCCTTCAGGCAGTGTGTTCCAGATTCCAACCACCCTCTGGGTGAAAAGCTTTTTCCTCCAATCCTCTCTAAACTTCCTCCTCCTTACCTTAAATCTATGCCCCCTGGTTATTGACCCCTCCGCTAAGGGAAAAAGTTTCTTCCTATCTGACCTATCATTGCCCCTCATATTTTGTATACCTCAATCATGTCCCCCCTCAGCCTTCCCTGGTCTAAGGAAAGTATCCCTAGCCTTTTCAGTGTCTCTTCATAGCTGAAATGCTCCAGTCCAGGCATCATGATTGAGGTATACAAAATTATGAGGGGCATTGATAGGTTAGATAGGAAGAAACTTTTTCCCTTAGCGGAGGGGTCAATAACCAGGGGCATAGATTTCAGGTAAGGAGCAGGGGGATTTGAGGAAAAATTTGTGGTTGGTTAGTTTTTTTTTAAAATCGCAAGTCAGTTTTGCAGCTGACGGGCGCTGACTTCGGAGACAGCGGTTTCTGAACTTGGGCCAGATTCGGGGTTTTGCGGTGGGCTTTTAAATAAATTTATAACCTGCCAGAAAACCCTGAATCTGTCCAAAGTTCAGAAACTGATGTTCCCGCTCCCAGCACTGACAGCGTGATTTTTTTTTTAAAAGCCTGTCTGAAAGAAGAATCCAATGGAAAATTTCTCATTGCTGAAATACATCCGTGGCCTGGATGGAAACCTTTGGTGGATGGATTCTGGACAACCCTGATCTACAAGATGCACTGCAGCAACTCACCAAGGCTCCTTTAACAGCACCATCCAAACCCACAACCTCTACCATCTAAAAGGGCAAGAGCATCAAATGCATGGGAACACCACCACCTTCAAGTTCCTGTCCAAGCTACGCACCCTCCTGACTTGGAACTATATCACTGTTCCTTCACTGTTGCTGGGTCAAAATCCTGGAACTCCCTTCCTAACAGCACTGTTGGTGTACCTACACCCCAAGGACTGCAGTGGTTCAAGAAGGCAGCTCACCACCACCTTCTCAAGGGCAATAAATGCTGGCCTAGCCAGTGACACCACATTCCACAAATGAATATTTTAAACAAAACCTTTTTACAGAACTGAAAATTAAACTGAATAGACACCTATTCATCAATGAAAGTAAATGGTCTTAGCAAAAACTGGAGTGCTCACAAATATTTTTTGTCAGCATGAGTATTTTAAAATCGACATCATTTGGGCTTTTTGAGTTTCCATTTTTAAAAAATACAGAAATGGACTTGGTCACTGGGAAAAAAAATCATGACCATTTTGAATTTTTGTTTTTTTTAAGCTTAAGGGTAAAGGATGAGGGATGGAAGATGTGCTAGAAAAGTTGTATCCTCCAAGTGGGGAACTGAAAAATCAGGCTCAATTTATGAATGAAAAGGATTTGCAATGTTCAGAGGGTTAACTTGGAGAAATGCATTTGTAAAATTGAGAAACCCATTTATTAAATCTTGCTGTAATAAAACAAACTTTTAAAAAGCTTTAAGAAATGTGCTGTTCTTGTAGTTGAAAAATTTGCAGCTTAATAAACTATTCATCCAATTACCTTTTAAATGTAAATGCATCACGAGGTGATATTAACCCACACAAAAATTTGGTTTTTGGTTTCTGGTTTCTGTTCTGTTGACTGACTACGGGTGATGCAGCAGTTGGAGCTCTAAAGTTCATCCTGGTTGACCCTAGACTAGCCAGGGTGAAATGTGGCTGGGATTCTTGATGCGTGCTAATCACTTCCATCTGTAAGTTATGGATGCCAAGCAAGAATAGATTTGGGTGTGCCTATGCTTTCTTCTACATTTAAATGGATTGCTGAGCCCTGCTTCTTAGACTTGTCTTGCCTTAAGAAGGCCCACTTGGTCAAGATGATTGGTTGGCAGTGGAATGATTAGCCAGCAGAATGCTGGATGAGAGGGAAATTGAGACAAGCAATGAAAATCATGTTACTTAAATGAATAAAATGAACAAATTTTGACTGCACATTTTAATATGATTATTTTTCTAACTGGTGCATTTTGACTTGCAGGGTGGTTCTGGACAACGCAGTCAGCAGAGTACCATACCACAGAAGTCTCAGGTTAACAAACCCAACTATGGCAGCTCTCCATACTGGGGGAATTAAACTGAAAGCTGTTGCCCACTGTTTGTAAAAGAAGAAAGAAAACTGGTTGGCCAAATGTCTATGTTTGGGTGGGGGGGGAGGGAGAAAAAGAAAATATTAACATACTTTAAATGTGACAGTTGCCTGCTTTTGATTTGCTGTTGTATGTAATATATTTATGTATGTATTTGTATATGTAATAGAGCCTAGATGTGGTTTCTGCACTTGAAGCCTGCCTTCATAGGGGAAGATTAATAAACTCTCAGTAGCAATGCATATTTGTTTGAGCTCTGTGGGCTTTATAAATGGACAGTGTTTTGCAGTATTGAAAATGGGGTTCCCTTTGTTTTTAATTAGTTCATGGAGAGCCCCAGGAAGAGGGGGGAAAAGCATTGTAGAAATCCAGATTCTGTGCATAACTTTTTTATGACTATCCTATTAATTTTGTATCAAACAGACTTGGACAGTCTTAATTTTAAGTTCTCCACCTGATTCTGTGGATGATTTTCAAAGCTGTTTATAGGCAGAAATTGATTTTTTAAATCATTGTCCTGATAAGAACTGTGTATTTATCTTTGAAGGTTTTATTTAATATTTCAAAATGCACATGCTCCAATATGTCGAACCATTTCCCTTCTTGCCTCTGTTAACTAGAACTAGTAGTTTTGCAGATCTTAACTTGCAATATAACATCCCATCCAGCAGTTCTGCTCTTAGTAAACTGAGCCAGTATGGTGAATATTTTAGTTTAATTTCCTTTTAACCGCAACACAGCCTAATAAAAGCTCTGAGCGATAAAATCATGTGTGGTGCAGTTTATTTCATTTTGGATTCTAGCAGTTAATTTGTTTGCCATATACCATGGGAGCATGAGAGTTAAGTCAAATACAAAATATATTCCTATAGGTCAAAAAGTGATCAAATGGAACTTGTGGATGGAGACCAAGGCTGGAATTGTATGCCCCCCCAAAGAGGTGGGGGGGGGGGGGGGGTGTAAAATTGTAAAATGGAGTGGGAGGCTCAGAGGCCCTTCCCAACCCGTTCCTGCCTCCGCTGCCATTTTACACAGGGCAGAGGCGGCGAAAACCGGCCCACCCACCCCAGGCCTATCATGACCTTTAAGTGGCTACTTAAGGGCCTCCGCCCACCACCATGGGGATTTTACCATCAATGAGGTGGAAGTCCCACCTCAGACCAATTAAGGGCCTGGGGACCGTAAAATGTGGTCCAGATCCCCCAGCCAGGCGGAGGTGGGGTCACCACGGCTCCCGTCCGGCAAAAGTAAAATTGCGGCCCAAAGCTTTTTGAAAACCTAGTGAGGTATATGCTAAAAAGAAAATCATGAATATGGAAATTGTAGTGGGGAAAGTAGAGGGTGAGACTAAGGATGAAGGATATAGGACCGCTCAGATGAAGCATAGATATAATTGTGGAGGACAAGGGTATGGTGGAGATGTAGTATGCTTTGTTTTTATAAATAGCAGAGGTGGAACTGCAGGTATACTAGAAGATATGAAACAATTGTTGAATGTAATGGTGAAGGAAATTATGTAAACTAACTATGTCCACCTCTAACTTGACCATCAATGCCATTTTCATCCTCCAGGCTCTTAATTCAAACCTCTGTTGGCCCGTTATTTGTCCTCCACCCATTGTAAACTCCAACTCATGCAAAACTCTGGTGCTCACTTGTTTTGCATTTGTCTCCTTTTACAACAATTATGAAATCTTGCAGTACAGTAAAGTTTCTGGAATTGGCAGTCAAAACTGACCTGATTTATATTGGTCATAATTTGATTTAATGCAGACTGCAGCCTCGGTGTGGTGGGGTCTGGCTGGAAGATGAAGAGGCAGTCACACTATTTGCAATTATTAACCATGTAATGCCTATGCTTCATTGTCAGATTAATTTTTGTCAAGTCTGGCAGTTTGTCCTATAGTGACTTTAGATGCTAACATATTTTGTGGTTTCAGGATTCACATTGTAGTCATTTTCATATTAAGTAGCTGTTCTGATTTATTCATAGATGCATTCCAGACTTACCTCAATCTACAAACTGAATATATAGATTACAGTCTGGAAACAAAATTCGACAAGTTGATTGCTATATCCATAGGATTTCTTTTAATAAATTTATTGATGTAACTAAAGTTTCCATCACCTGTCATAAAAATAATTCCCTCTTATTTGAGACAAGTTACCTTGTGTAATATTGGCCCAGATTTTGCGGTCAGCAGCGAAGGAACGCTGCTCCCTGCTGACTTTTAAAAAGCTGCCCATAAACTTTAGTGGGCTTGAGTGTTTATTTTCCCCTATTCTGATGTGACTTTGAATCTGGCGCCTTCCATAGGGGATTTGTGGCATCCAGCATCAGTGAAGTCATCAAGTAAGCTGATCGGCCAATCAAATTGGGAATTCTCAGAGCTAACCAAAAATAAAAAGCTTGGATTGTAATGCACTTTTTAATCACTTTACAAAAAGCAAAATAAAGATTTGGACATATATATGGAATTAAAAATTTGAAAATCATGTGTTTTTTAGGGCCAGAGGGGTTTATTCAACAACTATTATTTTCAGTTTTCTTGAAAGTCCATATGCACATCAACTGCACTACCCTCATCAACCCTCTCCATTACTTCATCAAATAACTCAATCAAGTTAGTCAAACATGATATGCTTTTAACAAATATGTTGTCTTTTATTTATTAGCCCATGCTTCTCCAGATGTCAGTTAATTTTCTCCCAAATTGTCTGTCTCTCCACCACCAATGTTAGATCAACTAACCTGTAGTTGCTTTATTTTGAAACCCCATTTAAAAAAAAAATTAACAGCTGCAGTTCTCCAGTCCTCTTGCTCCACCCCTGTAACCAAGGATGATTGGAAGCTAGTGGACAGAACCTCTGCAATTTATACCCCTACTTCCCTCAGTAACCTCAAAGTATTCCAGCAGGACCAGGTGCCTTCTACTTTGAGGACTGCCAACCTTTTTAAGTATGTTCTTTATATATTATCCAAATCTCTGCTGCATTGGCAGCATTCTCTTTGTTGAAGACAGATGCAAAGTACTCATTTAGTATCTAAGCCATGTCCTCTACCTCTACAAGAACATCTTTTTGGTGCCTAATTGGCCCCACCCTTTTACTTTTTATATGCTTATGAAAAACTTTAGGGTTCCTTTTATTTTTATTTAGAGATACAGCACTGAAACAGGCCCTTCGGCCCACCGAGTCTGTGCCGACCAACAACCACCCATTTATACTAACCCTACAATAATTCCATATTCCCTATCTACACTAGGGGCAATTTATAATGGCCAATTTACCTATCACCTGCAAATCTTTGGTGGTAGGAGGAAACCGGAGTACCCAGCGAAAACCCACGCAGACACGGAGAACTTGCAAACTCCGCACAGGCAGTACCCAGAATTGAACCCGGGTTCCTGGAGCTGTGAGGCTGCAGTGCTAACCACTGCGCCACTCTTATGTTGACAGTTAATTTATTCATATACTCTCTGTCCTACCTTATTCCCTTATTAGGTCTCTACTTTTTGCAATCAGCTTAGTTCTCCATTATGAATGTAAAATTTGTCATAAGCTGCCTTTTTCTCTCTCATTTTAACGTCTTTACCTTTAGTCATCTAGGGAACTGTAGCTTTGGACGCCCTCCTTTTCTTTCTGGGAATGTGTCTACACTCCACCCAAACTCTCTGCTTTTTGAAGGCCTTCTGTTGTTCAATTACTGTTTTGCCTACCAATTTTTGATTCCAATGCTCCTGGGCCAGATCCATTTTCAATTGAAATTAGCCCTCCCTCAGTTGTTTTTTGCTTGATTGCTGTTTGTCCTCTCCATAATTCTAAACTAGAATATGATCACTGTTCCCCAGCTGCTTTCCCACTGAAATATTGCTTCACCTGCTCCACTTCAATGCCCAGAATTTGGTCCAGCACTGCTTCTGTTCTGATGAAAGGTCACAGACCTGAAACATTTACTCTGCTTCTCTCTCCACAGATGCTGCCAGACCTGCTGAGTATTTCCAGCACTTTTTGTTTTTATTACTGCTTCTGTCCCCCCTTGGACTGGAAAGACACTAATCAATAAAATTTTCTTGCACACATTTCCCCTCTCTTTCCTCACTTACTGTCCCGGTCTATATTGTGATAATTGAAGTCCCTTTATCACCACTGTCTTGAATCTTTTTCTAATTTGCCTCTAAATCTGCTCCTCTATCTCCTTTGCACTATTTGGTGGCCTATATTATGCACCCTGTAATGTAATAGTTCCTCTATTGTTCCTTAATGCGAACCAAATTTTGTTTTTGACACCTCACATGCAATGAAACCAGATGGACTACCCGGCATCGACCTAGGCACTGGAAACGACAATGGCAAACCCAGCCTTGTCGACCTGCAAAGTCCTCCTTACTAACATCTGGGGGCTTGTGCCAAAGTTGGGAGAGCTATCCCACAGACTAGTCAAGCAACAGCCTGACATAGTCATGCTCACGGAATCATACCTTACAATGTCCCAGACACTGCAATCACTATCCCTGGGTATATCCTGTTCCACCGGCAGGACAGACCCAGCAGAGGTGGTGGGACAGTGGTTTACAGCAGGGAGGGAGTTGCCCTTGGAGTCTTCGACATCGACTCCGGACCTCATGAAGTCTCATGGCATCAGGTCAAACATGGGCAAGGTAACCTCCTACTGATTACCATCTACTGCCCTCCCTCAGCTGATGAGTCAGTACTCCTCCATGTTAAACACCACTTGGAGGAAGCACTGAGGGTGGCAAGGGCACAAAATGTAGTCTGGGTGGGGGACTTCAATGTCCATCACCAAGAGTGGCTAAGTGCCACCACTACGGGCCGAGCACTAAAGGACATAGATGCTGGACTGGGTCTGCGGCAGGTGGTAGGGGAACCAACGCGAGGGAAAAACATACTTGACCTTTTCCTCACCAATCTGCCTGCCACAGATGCTTCTGTCCATGATTGTATTGGTAGGAGTGACCACCGCACAGTCCTTGTGGAGACGAAGTCCTGCCTTCACATTGAGGATACCGTCCATCGTGTTGTGTGGCACTATCATCGTGCTAAATGGGATAGATTTCAAACAGATTTAGCAATGCAAAACTGGGCATCCATGAGGCGCTTGGGCCATCAGCAGAATTGTACTCAACCGCAATCTGTAACCTCATGGCCCGGCATATCCCCCACTCTACCATTACCATCAAGCCAGGAGACCAACCCTGGTTCAATGAAGAGTGCAGGAGGGTATGCCAGGAGCAGCACCAGGCATACCTCAAAATGAGGTGTCAACCTGGTGAAACTACAACCCAGGACTACTTGCATGTCAAACTGCATAAGCAGCATGCGATAGACAGAGTTAAGCGATCCCATAACCAATGGATCAGATCTAAGCTCTGCAGTCCTGCCACATCGAGTCGTGAATGGTGGTGGACAATTAAACAACTAACTGGAGGGGGTGGCTCTACAAATATCCCCATCCTCAATGATGGGGGAGTCCAGCACATCAGTGCGAAAGATAAGGCCGAAGCATTTGCAACAATCTTCAGCCAGAAGTGCCGAGTTGATGATCCATCTCGGCCTCCTCCTGAAGTCCCGAGCATCACAGATGCCGGACTTCAGCCAATTCGATACACTCCGTGTGATATCAAGAAACAACTGAAGGCACTGGATACTGCAAAGGCTATGGGTCCTGACAATATTCCGGCAATAGTACTGAAGACCTGTGCTCCAGAACTTGCCGCACCCCTAGCCAAGCTGTTCCAGTATAGCTACAACACTGGCATCTACCCGGCAATGTGGAAAATTGCCCAGGTGTGTCCTGTACACAAATAGCAGGACAAGTGCAACCTGGCCAATTACCTCACAATCAGCCTACTCTCAATCATCAGTAAAGTGATGGAAGGTGGCATCAACAGTGTCATCAAGCAGCACTTGCTTAGCAATAACCTGCTCAGTTTGGGTTCCACCAGGGCCACTCAGCTCCTGACCTCATTACAGCCTTGGTTCAAACATGGACAAAAGAGCTGAACTCAAGAGGTGAGGTGAGAGTGACTGCCCTTGACAACAAGGCAGCATTTGACCGAGTATGGCATCAAGGAGCCCAAGCAAAACTGAGGTCAATGGGAATCAGGGGGAAAACCCTCTGCTGGTTGGAGTCATACCTAGCACAAAAGAAGATGGCTGTGGTTGTTGGAGGTTAATCATCTGAGCTCCAGGACATCACTGCAGGAGTTCCTCAGGGTAGTGTCCTAGGCCCAACCATCTTCAGCTGCTTCATCAATGACCTTCCTTCAATCATAAGGTCAGAAGTGGGGATGGTTGCTGATGATTGCACAATGTTCAGCACCATTCACAACTCCTCAAATACTGAAGCAGTCCGTGTAGAAATGCAGCAAGACCTGGACAATATCCAGGCTTGGGCTGATAAGTGGCAAGTAACATTTGTGTCACACAAGTGGCAGGCAATGACCATCTCCAACCAGAGAGAATCGAACCATCTCCCCTTGACATTCAATGGCATTACCATCGCTGAATCCCCCACTATCAACATCCTAGGGGCTACCATTGGCCAGAAACTGAACTGGAGTCGCCATACAAATACCATGGCTAGAAGAGCAGGTCAGAGGCTAGGAATCCAGCGGCGAGTAACTCACCTCCTGACTCCCCAAAGCCTGTCCACCATCTACAAAGCACAAGTCAGGAGTGTGATGGAATACTCTCCACTTGCCTGGATGGGTGCAGCTCCAACAACACTCAAGAAGCTTGACACCATCCAGAACAAAGCAGCCCGCTTGATTGGCACCCCATCTACAAACATTCACTCCCTCCACCACTGACGCACAGTGGCAGCAGTGTGTACCATCTACAAGATGCACTGCAGCAACGCACCAAGGCTCCTTTGACAGCACCTTCCAAACCCATGACCTCTACCACCTTGAAGGACAAGAGCAGCAGATGCATGGGAACATCACCACCAAGTTCCCATTCAAGTCACACACCATCCTGACTTGGAATTATATCGCCATTCCTTCACTGTTGCTGGGTCAAAATCCTGGGACTCCCTTCCTAACAGCACTGTGGGTGTACCTACCTCACATGGACTGCAGCGGTTCAAGAAGGCAGTTCACCACCACCTTCTCAAGGGCAATTAGGGATGGGCAGCAAATGCTGGCACAGCCAGTGATGCCCACATCCCATGAATGAATTTTTAAAAAATTTCCTCTTCAGTGCTAGAATAGATTTTGGTTGATACTGACACCCCCACCTTTCTTTTCCCCTCTCTTTTCTGAATACCTTGTAACCAGAGGTATTAAGATCCCAATCTTTCCATTCTTGAGTCAGGTCTCATTTCTCCTGTTGCATAGTCGCTTGTGCCGATTCGTGCCTTTAGTTCATGAACCTTATTTACCTCAGGCCGTGCATTTATGTATCTGTACTCCAAACAGCAAGGAATGACTAAAGGATTGATAAGGAAGGTAAAATTAGAGTACGAGAGAAAGCTAGCTAGAAATATAAAGACAGATAGAGATTCTGTAGATATTTTAAAAATAAAAGATTTAAAAAAGTCCTATAAAAAGTGAGTCTGGGGAATTAATAATGGATAATAAGGAGATGGCAGATGAATTGAACAGATATTTTGCATCGGTCTTCACTATTGAGGATACAAGTAACATCCCAGTATTAGCCATAAATCAAGAATTGGAAATGAGGGAGGAACTCAAGAAAATTACAATCACCCAGGGAAGTGGTACTGAACAAATTGTTGGAGCTGCGGGCTGACAAGTCCCCGGGTCCTGATGGACTTCATCCTAGAGTGTTAAAAAAAGTGGCTAGTGAGATAGTTGATGCATTAGTTTTAATTTTCCAAAATTCCCTAGATTCGGGCAAGATTCCGTTAGATTAGAAAATAGCAAATGTAACTGCTTTATTCAAAAAGGGAAACTGAAAGCAGGAAACTACAGACCAGTTAGCTTAACGTCTGTCTTAGGGAAAATGTTAGAAGCTATTATTAAAGACGTTATAGCAGGGCATTTAGAAAAATTCAAGGTTAATCAGACAGAGTCAACATGGTTTTGTGAAAGGGAAATCATGTTTAACCAATTTATTGGAGTTCTTTGAGGGAGTTGCATGTGCTGTGGATAAAGGGAACTGGTGGATTTATTGCACTTAGATTTCCAGAAGGCATTTGATAAGGTGCCACATCAAAGGTTATTGCAGAAAATAAAAGCTCACGGTGTAGGGGGTAACATATTGGCATAGATAGAAGATTGGCTAGCTAACAGGAAACAGAGAGTAGGCATAAATGGGTCATTTTCTGATTTGCAAGATGTAACGAGTGGTGTGCCACAGGGGTCAGTGCTGGGGCCTCAACTTTTTACAATTCATATAAATGACGTAGATGAAGGGACCGAAGGTATGTTTGCTAAATTTGCTGATGACACAAAGATAGATAGGAAAGTAACTTGTGAAGAGGACATAAGGGGGCTACAAAGGGATATAGATAGATAAAGTGAGTGAGCGAAAAATAAAATTGAAGCATATTATCTAAATGGTCAGAGATTGCAGAGCTCTGAGATGCAGAGGGATCTGGGTGTCCTAGTGCATGATTCGCAAAAGGTTAGTATGCAGGTACAGCACATAATTAGGAAAGCTAATAGAATGTTATCATTCATCGCGAGGGGAATTGAATACAAAAGTGGGGAGGTTATGCTTCAGCTATACAGGGCATTGGTGAGACCACATCTGGAGAACTGTATACGGTACTGGTCTTATTTAAGGAAGGATGTAAATGTGTTGGAGGCAGTACAGAGAAGGTTTACTTGACTAATACTTGGAATGGGTGGGCTGTCTTAAGAGGAAAGATTGGACAGGCTAGGCTTGCATCTGCTGGAATTTAGAAGAGTAATAGGCGAATTGATTGTAACGTTTAAGAGCCTGACGGGTCTTGACAGGGTGGATGTGGAAAGGACGTTTTCCCTTGTGGGAGAATCTAGAACTAGGGTTCACTGTTTAAAAATAAGGGGTCCTCCATTTAAGACGGTGATGAAGAGAAATCTTTTCTCTCAGAGGGTCGTGAGTCTTTGGAATTCTCTTCCTCAAACGGCGGTGGAAGCAGTCTTTGAATATTTTTAAGGCAGAGGTTGACAGATTCTTGATAAGCAAGGGGGTGGAAGGTTCTCAGGGGTAGGTGGAAATGTGGAGTAATCAGTTTAGCCATGAACTTATTGAATGGCGGAGCAGGCTCGAAGGGCCGACTGGTCTACTCCTGCTCCTAATTCGTATGTTGGTATGTTATCTGTCTTGCATTGCCCCCACCCCCTGTCTGGTTCCTCCCATTTCTGAACTACTCTTTATGCTAATACTATTTGTCTTTCCCAGTTCTGTGTACCTTGTTTCTCTTCGCTATTGTTTCATCCTGTGCCCATTCTTCTGCCAAATTAATTTAAACTCATTCCACCTGCCCCCACACACCACTTGTTAACCTTCCTGCAAGGACATTGTTGAGGTGCAACCTGTCCACCTTGAACAATCTCAGTGTCCCTGGAAACTAACGTCCTTCTGCAACATTCTTCCAGCCAAATGTTAACCAGCCTTATTCTATTGTTCTTTTCCTCACTAGTGTGTGCTATTGAGGGTAAGCCAGAGATTACTACCTGTGAGGTCCTTCTCTATAATTTCCTCTGGAGTTCCTAAAACTCTGACTGTAGGAACACAACCCTTTTCCTTCCTACATCGTGTTCCTACATGGACCACAAGTTCTGGGTGTTTCCTTCTCTTTCTTCCCCAACCCACCCCGTCACCAAATCAAAATGTCCTGCGCCCTCCTTTACCTCAGCACCAGGGAGGTAACAATATGTGAAATATCATCACCTTCAATGGTATTCAGCACTGAAAACTGGGTCGGGAGTGCCACACTCCTAGAGGAGTCTTGCACTGTCTACCTCTTCCTACCCTGCCAGAGGGCTGTCACCTACTATTCTCCTAAACTCTCTGCAGCTGTGGAATGTGTTACAGGAAATTCTTAGCCTGCCGACAGTGACTCCAACTGCTCTTTAAGCTTAAAATAAACCCTGACCTCAAGTTTGAGCAACTGGTGGCACCCATGGTTACCCAGGACAAGAGGGCATCCTGGAGTTTCCACATGGCACTGGAATTGTAGGCAATGGGTCTCAGGTCTCCCATCCATTACCACTTTTCTGCAGCTACTGATCTGCTCAACCACATCCTCATCACCTTTGGTGCCTTAGTCCCCAGTAAAGCCATTATTCTGTCTCAGCCGGGCCATTTCCTCAGTACTACCCTCATCTCCACTCCCTTAAATTCAAGGGATGCAGACTGAACAGATATGGCGGACAACTGATTCAGCCATTCATCGCCAGATCTGGCTGGGCCACATAAAACATTATTGGGTCCTGCTGTCATATGGGAAAACTGCTTGCTATTCCAGGATCATTCTGGTATGTAATGTAATCCCCCACTCCCCGCCAACCCCCGGCTTCTTTTCCCTACTGCAGGCCATCTTCCTTTGCCATATCTTCTCCACTCTCACCCCCAGCAAGTGCGAGATAACTCATGGCCTTTGTCATTAAGAAATAGACCTCTGCTGCTTCGCTCCCTACTCCTGGTCCACCAGGCCAACTTTCCTCTAAGGTTCCTTGCTGTCCTAGTCCTGAAATTGAACCTTTCCAAAGTCCTTGAATGTGCTGTCATCTTTCAAATCCATGCCCATCTTTTCCAGAATTCCATGCTTGAATTGTTCCAATCAGGTTTCTGCCCCTACCACATTACTGAAACGGCTTTCATCAAAATCACAAATAACATCTTGTGTGATTGCAACAAAGGCAAACTATACCTCCTCATCTTTCTCGTCTTGTCTGCAGCCAACTTTTCAACCACACCATCCTCCTGATGCTTCTCAACTGTCATCCAGCTTGGTGAGACTAACTTGCCTGGTTCCTTTCTTAACTATGTAATTGTTGTTGTAGGCAGAGAATCACCAATGACTTCTCTTCACCCTTGTATCAATATCACCGGTGTTCCCCAAGAATCTATCCTTAGCTCCCTTGGATTTCTCCATCTACATACAAACATAGGAATTAGGAGTAGGCCATTCAGCCCTTCGAGCCTGCTCCACCATTTGATAAGATCATGGCTGGTATGATTGTGGCTTCAACTCTGCTGTCTACCCCCATGCCCTTTGACTCCCTTGTTTGTCAAGAATCTTATCTAACTCAGCCTTAAAAATATACAATGACCCTGCCTCCACTGTTCTATGGGGAAAAGAATTCCACAGCCTAATGACCCTCTGAAAGAAAAAAATTTCCCCTCATCATCTTAAATGGGACACCCCTTATTTTTAAACTGTGTCCCCTGGTTCTAGTTTCTTTCTCACTCAAGGGGAAAAATACTCTCAGCAGTCGCCCTGTCAAGTCCCCTCAGGATCTTATATGTTTCAATAAGATCACCTCTCATCCTTCTAAACACCAATGGATACAGGCCCAACCTATCCAACCTTTCTTCATAAGATAACCCCTTCATCCCAGGAATCAGTCAAGTGAACCTTCTCTAAACTGCCCCTAATGCAATTATATCCTTTCTTAAGTAAGGAGACCAAAACTGTACACAGTACTCCAGATGTGGTCTCACCAATGCCTTGTACAACTGTAGCAAAATTTCCTTAATTTTATATTCCATGCCCCTTGCAATAAGTGACAAGCTTCAATTTGCCTTCAAAGAACAAAGAACAAAGAAAATTACAGCACAGGAACAGGCCCTTCGACCCTCCAAGCCTGCGCCGATCCAGATCCTCTATCTAAACATGTCGCCTATTTTCTAAGGGTCTGTATCTCTTTGCTTCCTGCCCATTCATGTATCTGTCTAGATACATCTTAAAAGACGCTATTGTGCCCGCGCCTACCACCTCCGCTGGCAACGCGTTCCAGGCACCCACCACCCTCTGCGGAAAGAACTTTCCACGCATATCCCCCCTAAACTTTTCCCCTCTCACTTTGAACTCGTGACCCCTAGTAATTGAATCCCCCACTCTGGGAAAAAGCTTCTTGCTATCCAGCCTGTCTATACCTCTCATGATTTTGTACACCTCAATCAGGTCCCCCCTCAACCTCCGTCTTTCTAATGAAAATAATCCTAATCTGCTCAACCTCTCTTCATAGCTAGCGCCCTCCATACTAGGCAACATCCTGGTGAACCTCCTCTGCACCCTCTCCAAAGCATCTACATTCTTTTGGTAATGTGGCGACCAGAACTGCACACAATATTCCAAATGTGGCCAAACCAAAGTCTTATACAACTGTAACATGACCTGCCAACTCTTGTACTCAATACCCCGTCCGATGAAGGAAAGCATGCCGTATGCCTTCTTGACCACTCTATTGACCTGCGTTGCCACCTTCAGGGAACAATGGACCTGAACACCCAAATCTCTCTGCACATCAATTTTCCCCAGGACTTTTCCATTTACTGTATAGTTCACTCTTGAATTGGATCTTCCAAAATGCATCACCTCGCATTTGCCCTGATTGAACTCCATCTGCCATTTCTCTGCCCAACTCTCCAATCTATTTATATTCTGCTGTATTCTCTGACAGTCCCCTTCACTATCTGCTACTCCACCAATCTTAGTGTCGTCTGCAAACTTGCTAATCGGTCCACCTATACTTTCCTCCAAATCATTTATGTATATCACAAACAACAGTGGTCCCAGCATGGATCCCTGTGGAACACCACTGGTCACACGTCTCCATTTTGAGAAACTCCCTTCTACTGCTACTCTCTGTCTCCTGTTGCCCAGCCAGTTCTTTATCCATCTAGCTAGTACAACCTGGACCCCATGCGACTTCACTTTCTCCATCAGCCTACCATGGGGAACCTTATCAAACGCCTTACTGAAGTCCATGTATATGACATTTACAGCCCTTCCCTCATCAATCAACTTTGTCACTTCCTCAAAGAATTCTATTAAGTTGGTAAGACATGACCTTCCCTGCACAAAACCATGTTGCCTATCACTGATGAGCCCATTTTCTTCCAAATGGGAATAGATCCTATCCCTCAGTATCTTCTCCAGCAGCTTCCCTACCACTGACGTCAGGCTCACCGGTCTATAATTACCTGGATTTTCCCTGCTACCCTTCTTAAACAAGGGGACAACATTAGCAATTCTCCAGTCCTCCGGGACCTCACCCGTGTTTAAGGATGCTGCAAAGATATCTGTTAAGGCCCCAGCTATTTCCTCTCTCGCTTCCCTCAGTAACCTGGGATAGATCCCATCTGGACCTGGGGACTTGTCCACCTTAATGCCTTTTAGAATACCCAACACTTCCTCCCTCCTTATGCCGATTTGACCTAGAGTAATCAAACATCTGTCCCTAACCTCAACATCCGTCATGTCCCTCTCCTCGGTGAATACCAATGCAAAGTACTCGTTTAGAATCTCACCCATTTTCTCTGACTCCACGCATAATTTTCCTCCTTTGTCCTTGAGTGGGCCAATCCTTTCTCTAGTTACCCTCTTGCTCCTTATATATGAATAAAAGGCTTTGGGATTTTCCTTAACCCTTCCTAATCACCTGCTGTACCTGCATACTAACCTTTTGTGATTCATGTACCAGGACACCCACATTCCTCTGTACCACAGAATTCTGCAATCTCCCTCCATTTAAATAATTTGCTGCTTTTCTATTCTTCCTACCAAAGTGGACAAGTCCACATTTTGTCACATTATACTCCATCAGCTAAATTTTTGCCCACTCACTTAAACTAGCTAAATCCCTTCACAGACTCCTTTTTTAAAATTCGTTTGTGAGATGTGGGTGTCTCTGGCGAGGCCAGCATTTATTGTCCATCTCTAATTGCCTTTTAACTGAAAGGCTTGCTAGGCCATTTCAGAGGGCATTTAAGAGTCAACCACATTACTGTGGGTCTGGAGTCACATGTAGGCCAGACCAGGTAAGGACAGCAGATTTCCGTCCCTGAAGGACACTAGTAAACCAGATAGGTTTTTACAACAATTGACAATGGTTTCATGGTCACCATTAGACTAGCTTTTCAAATTCCAGATATTAATTAATTGAATTCAAATTTCACTATCTGCTGTGGTGAGATTTGAACCCATGACCCCAGAGCATTAGCCTGGGCTGTGGATTACTAGTCCAGTGACATTACCTCTATGTCACCGCCTCCTCACAATGTACTCTCCTACCTATCTTTGTGTCATCAGCAAATTTAGCAACCATACATTTTGTCCCTTTATCTCTTTCCTCGTCCTATTTATGTCGTTGGTACCTACATGGACCATAATAACTGGATCCTCCCTCTCCCACTGCAAGTTCTTCTCCAGCCCTGAGCAGATGCCCCAAACACTGGCACCAGGCAGGCAACACAGCCTTCTGGACTCTTGCTGTCGGCTACAAAGAACTGTGTCTATTCCCCTGATTATACTGTCCCCAACCACCACTGCAGTCCTATTAACCACCACCCCTCCGCCCCCCCTCCCCGCTTGAATGGCTTCCTCTACCACAGTGCCATGGTCAGCTTGCTTGTCGACCCCACAGTCCCTGCTCTCATCCATACAAGTTGCAAGAACCTCAAACCTATTGGACAATTGTAAGGGCTGAGTCTCCTCCACTTTCACCTTCACGATCCCCATACCTGCCTCACTCGCAGTCATACCTTCCTGTCCCTGACCACTGACCAAATCAGAAGACCCTATCCTAAGGGGGTGACAGCCTCCTGGAACAAAGTGTCCAGGTAACTTTCCCCCTCCCTTATGCATCGTAGTGTCCGAAGCTCAGCCTCCAGCTCATTAGGAGCTGAAGCTCCTCAAGCCATAAACACTGCAGATGCGGTTGCCTTGAATCACATTGCTGTCCAGCAGCTCCCACATTCCGCAGCTGCAATACATCACCTGCCCAACCATCTTTATTGTGTTTTAATTAACTTATTAATTAATGAATTTTTAATCTAATTTTTAATTAATACCTCAACTCCTGCTTGTGCTTATATTCTTCTTAAATTTAATACAGTTCTACTTATCCCGATTGAAATTACCTACTTTAGCTAAGATAAATAGGAAATACTCACCAAACAATTACTTATCTGTTGTCCAATTATGTCACACCTCGATTTTTCTTTCCAAACGAGAGCTCTGAACCTACAGACTGGCTCCTGGTTAGTCCCTCTCTGCTCTTGCGCCTTCCCACCACTCTGAAGTGAAGTCTCACTTTCTCCTACGCTCTTTATGCTCCACTCCACTCTCACTCTGTCCCGCCGCTCTACATGCTACCCCTTGTTGACACCATCCGAAAACACAGCATTAGTTTTCACATGTAATCTGCTGATGCCTAGCTCTACCTTAGCACCACCTCGCTCAACCCCTGCACTATTTCTGAATTGTCATATTGCTTGTCCAACATCCAATACTGAATAAGCAGAAATTTCCTCCAACTAAATATTGGGAAGACCAAAGCCATTGTCTTCGGCCCCTGCCACAAATTCTGTTCTCTGGGGTGGACAGCCAGCGGTTGTGATCCGCATTGTTACCAACAACATAGGTAGGAAGAGGGCTGTGGTCCTGGAGAAAGAGTTTAGTGAGCTAGGTAAGAAATTAGCAAGCAGGACCTCAAAAGTAGTCATCTCTGGATTACTTCCAGTGAGTATAGAAATAGGAGGATAGTGCAGATGAATGCGTGGCTGGAAAGATGGTGCAGGAGGGAAGGCTTTAGATTCCTGGGGCACTGGGACCAGTTCTGGAGGAGGTGGGATCTGTACAGGATGAATGGGTTGCACCTGAACCGAGCTGGGACAAATTTTCTTGCGGGGCGATTTGCTAGTGTTATTGGGGAAGGTTTAAATTAACTAGTCAGGGGTGTGGGAACCAGGAAATAATATCAGAGAGGAACACCAAGGTGCACAGAGAATTGGAACAGCCAATTAGCACTAGAGTAGGAAATAGGAAAATATTATGTGGGGTCAGAGTGAGAGTGTTAGACAGTAGTAGAGAAGGGAGTAGTTCCGTATTAGATGGGAGTGGACTGAGAAGAATTACGAGGAATGCAAAGACAAGATTACAATGCATGTGTGTAAATGCACAGTGTGCTAAATAAGTTTAGTGAGCAACAAGCACAAATAGCATTTTGGGAATATGATGTAGTGGCAATAATGGAAAGGTGACTTAAAAATGGCAAGGACTGGGCGCTTAATATACAAGGGTATAAAGTGTTCAGATAAGATAGAGAAGGAGAAAAGGAGGTGGGGTGGCAGTCCTGATTAGGGAAGACATTGCAGAGCTGGAAAGGGAGGATGTCCTCGAAGGGGCAAGGACAGAATCCATTTAGTTACAGTTGAGGATCAAAAGGACAATGCTACTAGGGGTATTCGATAGGCCTCCAAATAGTGAGAGAGAGAGGAGCAAATCTGCAGGGAAATCACAGAGATGTGCAAGAACTATAGCGTGGTAATATTGTGGGACTTTAATTACCCAAATATCGATTGGGATAATTTTAGTAAAGGGTAAGGTGGGGGAGGAATTTCTAAAATGTGTTCAGGAGAACTTCCTTGATCATTATGTTCTCAGCCCAACTAGAAAAGAAGCATTGCAGGATCTGGTGCTGGGAAATGAGGTGGACCAAGTGTCTGTCAGGGCGCATTTAGGTAAGAGTGATCATTGTACAATAAGGTTTAGACTAGTAATGCAGAAAAGAAAGGAACAAAATAAGGTAAAATGGCTGGATTGAAAGAGGGCTAATTTCAATGCAATGAGATGTGATCTAGCAAGGGTAAAATGGAACCAAAGACTGGCAGGAAGGACTGTATCATAGCAATGGGTTATCTCTCAGGAACAGATGCTTCAAGTACAGGCTAGTGTTATGCTAGGCCCCCACCTGCCAAGAATAAGGCATATCAATTTTGTCATGAACATTGATTTTTAACTGTTGTTGGAACGAGGAAATAACTTGTTAAACAGATCAGCCGTGGCTGGAAAAAACATTTACACACTAACAGACATCAAAGGTGAGGAAGCGCATTCCAGGGCCTGCTAAGGAGAATACAATCCACAAGAGCCAGGACTAGTTTGGCCAGCTGGTCCAGGGTTTCCTTTCGAACTGGCCACAGAGAGTTTGAAGGCAGAAAGTCTGTTTCCTCCCGAACTGAGAAGATCTCTCGTGTCTGCTCCCATCTCTTTCTCACAAGCCTCTAAATCCACATGAACCCCAAGAGAGAAAAGTCTCCTACAGCGAACAAGGTTTAAGAAGAATACTGGGCCCTAATAAAAAGCAAGATCTATCTACAATCAAGGACTCTACAGTGAGCTCAAAGAACCGTAACAACAACTCTGCAGATATTGTCTCAAACTTTTCCATTTTATTTTTCTTCTGCCCTTTCTGTCTCTATTTGCATGTATGTATCGCGTATGCATGCCAGCATGGGCACGTCATGCATCCATAGGTGATAACTGAATTAGAGTTCAAGTTTAATAAATTTCAACTTTTCTTCTTTAAACCTAAGAAAGCCTGTTTGTGCTGATTTCTTTGCTTTATAATTGGAAAGCAGTGAACAAGGATTCACCAAGGGGGAGCTAAAAACACGGTGTGTTTAAAATTAAACCCTGTTACAGTAAGACCAGGTGAAGGCTGAGAGGGTCCCCCAGATACCTTGCTCACCTGGTCGTAACAGAAATTTGAGAGCTAGCGCTGGAATTAACCCACAAACGAGAGAAATTGGAAGTGGGAAGCCAAATTGTTCCCAATCAAAAAAGAGAAAGATTTCAATACAGGTTTTCTTGTGGTTGTGTGTGATTGAATACTAACATGTCTGTGACTGAAGTGAGTAGCTCCCCAAGTCAGGGTGAAGTAATTTGGGATAAGTTAAAAGCACTGACTATGGACGAGTTGAGGAAAATGGCTGAGCAGTGTGGGATCACTGAACGTAGCAAGGCTAGGAAGTCTGAGCTCCTAAGGCTAGTGGCCAACCATTTTTCCCATGAATCTGAAGAAGCTGAAGCAGTGTTAGAAGTAGACCCAGACAGGGTACTGTTATTAAAGATACAATTGGAACAAAGGAAACTTGAATTAGAAGGCAGGGAAAGAGAAAGGGAGAGAAGGGAAAAGAGAGAGGCAGTAGAGGGAGGGAGAAATAAAGAGCCTCCCAGAAGGAACATGAAGAAAAAGAGAGAGGAGAGAGAGGAGAGAAAAAGAGAAAGAACATTCCAGAAAGAATGTGAAGAAAGAGAGCTCAAGTGGCTTGAGTTAACTAGGGGGCAACAGAGTAACCTCAATGAAAACATGGCCACTATGGAGGAGCATAATTCAGGGCAGTGGATGTTGTCTAAATGGATATTAGTAAGGCATTTGACAAGGTTCTACATGGCAGATTGATCAGAAAAGTAAAAGCCCATGGGATTCAGGGGACTGTGGCAAGTTGGATCCAAAATTGGCTCAATGACAGGAAACAAAGGGTAATGGTTGACAGATGTTTTTGCGAATGGAAAGCGGTTTCCAGTGGTGTTCACAGGGCTCAGTGTTGGTTCCCTTGCTATTCGTGGTATATATTAATGATTTGGACTTAAATGTGGGAGGCATGATTGGGAAATTTGCAGGTGACACAAAAGTTGACCGTGTAGTTGATAGTGAAGAGGATAGCTGTAGACTCCAGAAATGTATCAATGGTTTGGTTGAGTGGGTGGAAAAGTGGCAAATGGAATTCAATCTGGAGAAGTGTGAGGTCATGCATTTGGGGAGGACAAACAAAACAAGGGAATACACAATAAATGGGAGGATATTGAGTGGGGTAGAAGAAGTGAGAGACCTTGGAGTCCCTGAAGGTGGCAGGACAGGTAGATAAAGTAGTGAAGAAGGCATATGGAATGCTTTCCTTGGCCGAGGTATAGAATACAACAGCAGGGATGTAATGCTGGAACTGTATAAAATGCTGATTCGGCTACAGCTGGAGTATTGCGTACAGTTCTGGTCACCACATTACAGGAAGGACATAATTGCTCTGGAGAGAGTACAGAGGAGATTTACAAGAATGTTACCAGGGCTTGAGAATTGCAGCAATGAGGAAAGATTGGATCTGCTGGGGTTATTTTCCTTAGAACAGAAGAGGCTGAGGGATGTCTTAACTGAGGTGTACAAAATTATGAGGGGCCGAAATAGAGTAGACAGGAAGGACCTGTTTCCTCTAGTGGTGTGGTCAATTACCAGGTGGCACAGATGTAAGGCGATTGATAGAAGGATTAGAGGGGACATGAGGAAAAACCTTTTCACCCAGAGGGTGGTGGATGTAAGAAATTCACTGCCTAGATTAGTGGTGGAGGCAGAAATCCTCAACTCATTTAAAAGGTACCTGGACCTGCACCTGAAGTGCTGCAACCTGCAAGGCTACGGACCAGGTGTTGGAAGGTGGGATTAGAATAGGTGGTTTTTTTCAGCCGGCACAGACATGATGGGCTGAATGGTCTTATTCTGTGCAGTAAATGACTCTATGACCCTAGCCACTGACTCCATCCCTCTCCCTGGCAACTGTCTGAGGCTGAACCAGACTGTTTGCAAACTTGGTGCCATATTTGACTCCAAAGTGAGCTTTTGACTACATACCCGCACCATCACAAAGACCACCTATTTCCACCTTCATAATATTGCCCAACTCCAACCCTGCCTCAGCTCGTCTGCTGCTGAAACTCTCACCCATGTCTTTGTTACCTCTATTCCAATACACTCCTGCCAGCCTTCCACTTGGCTTCTGTAAACTTGAGGGCATCCACAATTCTGCTGCCTGTGTCTGAACTTGCACCAAGTCCCCTTCACTCATCACTCCTGTGCATTACTGTCAATTACGTTAAGCAAAGCTTTGATTTTAAAATTCTCATTTTTGTTTTCTGAACCCTTCATGGTCTCATTGCTCCCTATCTCTGTAACGTCCTCCAGCCCTACAACCCTCTAAGATTTCTTCACTCCTCCAATTCTGGCTTCTCGTGCATCCCCAATTTTAATCACTCCACCATTGGAGGTGGTATCTTCACCTTCCAAGGCCCAAAGCTCTAGAATTCTCTCCCTAAACCTCTCTGCCTCTCTACCCCTCTTTCCTCCTTTAAGATGCTCCTTAAAACCTTCCTCTTTGACCAAGCTTTTGGTCATCTACCCTAATATTTACTTAAGTAACTTGGTGACAAATTCTGATAACACTCCTGTGAAGCACCTTGGAACGTTTAACTGTGCTAAAAGCGCTTTATAAATACAAGTTATTGTTGGCTCATCATTTTGCTTAAAAGTCAATCAATTTATGTTACACATAGTGTTTAGTTTAGTGTCGCCTTACTCCAATTTATTTTTAATCATGTATATCAGATTTCTAATTAATGCAATTTGGATCCCTTTAATGTTGGCATCCTCTACTTAATTAATTTTAATTTGTCCCTTTGGATCTAATTAATTACTAATTAATTATATATTTACTGTTGCCCCTTGGTTTAAAGTCCTTAGCACCTCATTCCTCCTCTGCACTGAATTCCCATGTTCATCAAATTCTTTTGCTACTGTTCAGTAAGCCATTCCATTTCACAGGCACTTTCAGCTCTGTGCGCACACAGCTTTCTGCATTGATCACAAGAAAGAGCTTGCTTACTGGAAGAGTACCAAATGTTTGCAACAATTTGACAGATTAGGCAATAAAGGAAAAAGTAATCAAGACATTCAAAATCCGATAAAAGATTTAAGGAATGGGCCTTAATGGGCCGATTCTTATGTGCTAATTCTTACAAAACGCATACATCAAACATTGCTTCTCTGAAAGGTATTTGAGAACATGATTTGGTCTGCAATACCAGAGAGGAATGTGTGGAGTAGAAACTTCTCGACAACCTGAAAGTTACACAAAATCTATAGCACAGAAACAAGCCATTTGACCCAAATGGCTTATGCTAGTATTTATATTCCAAACAAGCTTTCTCCCACTACAATTACCTCTTTCCATCCTGTCCCCATATCCCACTTGTTCATCTGCAGTTTATATAATAAGGTTAATGGGCATGCAAATAGCAAATGAATTTTAATATAGATAAGTGTTCGGGTGGGAACTAGGAGCTATAAATATACAATAGTCACTAATGAATCTGATATGGAATCTTTACTCAGAGTAATAAGAATCTGAAGCTATCTACATAGGGGAGAAAGGAACAGAAGGATATTGGGATAGGGTTAGGTGAAGTAAGGTTGGAAGAAGCTTGTGCATAGCATAAACACTGGCATTGACCTGTTGGGACAAACGGTCTGCTTCTGTGTTGTTAATTCTATGTAAGATTATTAGATAACATTTAAGACACAAGTAGGCACCATGAAGGGCTAGGCTGCAAAGAGGGTCAGCAATGCAGTAAGTTCGAAGGCTGAGAAAGTAGAATCAGTAAGGTGTAGTGTTTTTTTTTATGAGCTGGGAAGAGCAGGGAATGGGGGGGGGAAATGACACAGGAGTGGGAATGGGCAAGGGTGTTCAACAACTAAAGAAAGAGAGCAGATAAATGGAGCACCCAAGTAACTAGTTGGCAGATAAGTATAACTTTGATGCTTGGAGAGGGAACAGGGGGTATGAAGTGGAGCATGGTGACTTAGTGGGCAGTTTCGCATAAACAGATAGCAATGGGCCCTAGGCCCAATTTGAGCAGATATTCTCAGGGTTGGAAGCAGACCATATTTGGTCATGAAGAATGGAGAGATAGCAAGAAGAAGAGTAAGAGCTACAGCCCAAAGACCCATTGGAACTGCCATTTTCAGGGGAAGTGGAATATTTGTCACAGAGAATGGTGAGGAGTGGTTTTGGAGGATTTCACCAGGCCCACGGCTCAAGTTTTGACTTTATTGTAGCGTTAAAAAAATAGTCAGGTTTAACATTTTGTAAATATAATTTTTAAAGCTGGTTTGTAGTTTTAACTATTTTTGTACAGTCATTTAGTAGCACGTTCTTCAAGAGAAAATATTCAGATTGGTGGTCAGGGAGAGTACAATAATGACATCTAGTGGACAGAGGGCTGCAACTGTAACAGAACCATTTTGAACTCAGGTTTTACTATTATTCTTCTTTCTTTTGGGCCTCCTTATCTCGAGAGACAATGGATACGCGCCTGGAGGTGGTCAGTGGTTTGTGAAGCAGCGCCTGGAGTGGCTATAAAGGCCAATTCTGGAGTGACAGGCTCTTCCACAGGTGCTGCAGAGAAATTTGTTTGTTGGGGCTGTTGCACAGTTGGCTCTCCCCTTGCGCCTCTGTCTTTTTTCCTGCCAACTACTAAGTCTCTTCGACTCGCCACAATTTAGCCCTGTCTTTATGGCTGCCCGCCAGCTCTGGCGAATGCTGGCAACTGACTCCCACGACTTGTGATCAATGTCACACGATTTCATGTCGCGTTTGCAGACGTCTTTATAACGGAGACATGGACGGCCGGTGGGTCTGATACCAGTGGCGAGCTCGCTGTACAATGTGTCTTTGGGGATCCTGCCATCTTCCATGCGGCTCACATGGCCAAGCCATCTCAAGCGCCGCTGACTCAGTAGTGTGTATAAGCTGGGGATGTTGGCCGCTTCAAGGACTTCTGTGTTGGAGATATAGTCCTGCCACCTGATGCCAAGTATTCTCCGAAGGCAGCGAAGATGGAATGAATTGAGACGTCGCTCTTGGCTGGCATACGTTGTCCAGGCCTCGCTGCCGTAGAGCAAGGTACTGAGGACACAGGCCTGATACACTCGGACTTTTGTGTTCCGTGTCAGTGCGCCATTTTCCCACACTCTCTTGGCCAGTCTGAACATAGCAGTGGAAGCCTTACCCATGCGCTTGTTGATTTCTGCATCTAGAGACAGGTTACTGGTGATAGTTGAGCCTAGGTAGGTGAACTCTTGAACCACTTCCAGAGCGTGGTCGCCAATATTGATGGATGGAGCATTTCTGACATCCTGCCCCATGATGTTCGTTTTCTTGAGGCTGATGGTTCGGCCAAATTCATTGCAGGCAGACGCAAACCTGTCGATGAGACTCTGCAGGCATTCTTCAGTGTGAGATGTTAAAGCAGCATCGTCAGCAAAGAGGAGTTCTCTGATGAGGACTTTCCGTACTTTGGACTTCGCTCTTAGACGGGCAAGGTTGAACAACCTGCCCCCTGATCTTGTGTGGAGGAAAATTCCTTCTTCAGAGGAATTGAACGCATGTGAAAGCAGCAGGGAGAAGAAAATCCCAAAAAGTGTGGGTGCGAGAACACAGCCCTGTTTCACACCACTCAGGATAGGAAAGGGCTCTGATGAGGAGCCACCATGTTGAATTGTGCCTTTCATATTGTCATGGAATGAGGTGATGATACTTAGTAGCTTTGGTGGACATCCGATCTTTTCTAGTAGTCTGAAGAGACCACGTCTGCTGACGAGGTCAAAGGCTTTGGTGAGATCAATGAAAGCAATGTAGAGGGGCATCTGTTGTTCACGGCATTTCTCCTGTATCTGACGAAGGGAGAACAGCATGTCAATAGTCGATCTCTCTGCACGAAAGCCACACTGTGCCTCAGGGTAGACGCGCTCGGCCAGCTTCTGGAGCCTGTTCAGAGCGACTCGAGCAAAGACTTTTATAATGGCAACGAAATGGCAGCATTTGACACTGAGCACACTGAGGAATGTAAACATACTTAGTTGCAGCGAGAATTTTAACTTCTTGCAGTTATTCTTGCCACTTATCAGCACAAGTCTGGATGTTGTCCAGATCTTGCTGCATCTGGACACAGGCCGCTTCAGTATCTGAGGAATCGCAAATGCTGCTGAACATTGTGCAATCATCAGCAAACATGCCCACTTCTGACCTTATGATTGAAGGAAGGTCATTGATGAAGCAGCTGAAGATGGTTGGGCCTAGGACACTACCCTGAGGAACTCCTGCAGTGATGTCCTGGGACTGAGATGATTGACCTCCAATAACCACAACCATCTTTCTTTGTGCTTGGTATGACTCCAACCGGCAGAGTGTTTTCCAACGATTCCCATTGACTCCAGTTTTGCTCGGACTCCTTGATGCTGCCTTGATGTCAAGGGCAGTCACTCTCACCTCACGTCTTGAGTTCAGCTCTTTTGTCCATGTTTGAATCAAGGCTGTAATGAGGTCAGGAGCTGAGTGGCCCTGGCGGAACCCAAACTGAGCATCAGCGAGTAGGTTATTGCTGAGCAAGTGCCGCTTGATAGCACTGTCGATGACCCCTTCCATCACTTTGCTGATGATCGAGAGTAGATTGATAGGGCGGTAATTGGCCGGGTTGGATTTGTTCTGCTTTTTGTGTACAGGACATACCTGGGTAATTTTTCACATTGCTGGGTAGATGCCAGAGTTGTAGCTGTACTGGAACAGCTTGGCTAGGGGCGTGGCACATTCTGGAGCACAGGTCTTCAGTACTATTGCCAGAATGTTGTCAGGGCCCATAGCCTTTGCTGTATCCATTGCCTTCAGCCTTTTCTTGATATCCCATGAGTGCCTTTTAAAAGTCCATGTATACTACATCAATCACATTACCCTCATCAACCCTCTCTGTTGTCTCATCGTAAAACTCAAGCAAGTTAGTTAAACACGATTTGCCCTTAACAAATTCGTGCTGGCTTTCCTTAATTAACCTGCATTTGTCCATGTGACTATTAATTTGGTCCTGAATTGTTGTTTCTAGAAGTTTCCCCACCACCAAAGTTAAACTGACTGGCCTGTAGTTACTGGGCTTATCTTTACACCCTTTTTTGAACAAAAGTGTAATGTTTGCAATTCTCCAGTCCTCTGGCACCACTCCTGAGTCTAAGGAAGACTGGAAAATTATGGCCAGTGCCTCTGTAATTTCCACTCTCACTTCCCTCAGTATCCTTGGATGCATCTAATCCAGTCCTGATGAAAGAAATAAGGAAGAAATGTAAGAGAAGGGAACCAGACAATAACAACGGGACTGGGTTGAAATGTCAATACATGAATGCAAAATATAAATGAAACTGGGGGAAAAAGACTTGCATTAATATAAGCTCTTTACAGGTAATGAAGTACATTTGAAGTGTAGGCACTGTTGTACTGTAGAAAACATAGCAACCAAATTGCGCACAGCAAACTCCCACAAACAGCAATGTGATAATGATCAGCTAATCTGTTTTTATGTTGATTGGGATAACTATTGGCTGGGACACTGGGGATTACTCCCCTGCTCTTCTTCAAAATAGTCCATGGGATCTTTTACATCGGCATGCGTAGGCAGATGGGGCCTCAGTTTACCATATGACCGTACGACCATACGAATTAGGAGCAGAAGTAGGCCAGTCAGCCTGTCGAGCCTGCGCCGCCATTCAATAAGATCATGACGAATCTGTTTCTATCTCAAATTCCACATGCCCTGTCAGTTTGAAATCTCATCCAAAAGATGGAATCTTAGACTGTGCAGAGCTCCCCCAGTATTGCACTGGAGCATCAAGTTTTAACTTCTGTGATGAAGTGGGACTTGAACCCACAAGCTTCTGACTCAGCAGCAAGGGTGCTACTTTTGGGAATATATCATGTCATAGTCTTTGGTGGTCAGCACAGGATTGGGAACATACCACGCTATAAAAGAGATCAAGGCAGCACAAAGGGAGGAGGGGAGGCATTGGGACACTACTACAGAAACCAAAGATAAGAGATGGGGTGCAGACTGAGTCTTTCTGGATTAAATTGAAAAAGAAAGGTCTCTGCAATAATATCAAGTATCTATTATAGACAGAGTCTAAAACCTCCATTTTAAAATTCTCAGCCTTGTTTTTAAATCCCTCCATGGCCCTAACTCTGTAATTTCCTCCAGCCCTACAATCCTCTGAGATATCTGCACTATTCCAATTCTGGTCTTTTGAGCATCCTGAGTTTTAATTACTGCACCATTGGTGGCCATGACTTCAGCTGTGAGGACCCTAAGCTCAGGAAGTCCTTCCTGAACCTCACCGCTATTCATTCCGCCTTTAAGATGGGGGATGGTAGCATAGTGGTAATGTTACTGGACTGTTGATCAGATAGCTGGACTAATGCCCTGGCAACATAACTTCAAATCCTATCAGATCAGCTGGGGGGATTTAAATTCAATTAATAAAGGTGGAAACAATGCTAGTTTCATTAATAATGATTGTGAAACTACTGGACTGTTGTTAAAAACCAATCTGGTTCACTGTCCTTTAGAAGAGGATTCTGCTGGCCTATATATAATTCCAGACCCTCACAGCAATATAGTTGACTCATAACTGCCCTCTGACATGGCCTCAAAAGCCATTCAGTTTGATGGGCAATAAATGCTGGCCTTGCCATCAATGCTCAGGTCCCAAGAACAAATGAAATAAGGTCCTCAATACCAAGCTTCAGCTCGTCTGCTCTAATGGCCCAGATCTTACACTAGTAACGATAGCAAAACTATCAGCACTTGTTAGGATTATTCCTGTGAAACTGAGTGCAACGTCTGGAGTTCTCACATGTGCAGTTAAACAAGGAAATCCAGACGTTGCTATCAGTGATTCTATGCCCCTCCATAGGGTGTACTGTTGAGGTTTCACAAGACTACAATAAATTGATAATCATTGAAGTGTAAGAATATTCACTCTTATGCTTACTAGTCATGCTGTAAAAGCACTTGAAAATGTTTTACCTTATTGAATGAGGTGTAACTGTGTTTTTAACGGCATAGGGAGAGAGAGCAGCGGGAGCAGAGTGGAAGAAAAATATCGAAAAGTGCCATCAGAGTGATGCCACAATCAACAGAGAGAGCAGGGAAACAGAAAGCTAGCTGGGGGGAGTAAGCTTTGAATTTAATTTAATCTAAATCGATCAAATATGAAAGAGGATTTGATTGATTCATTAGTATATAAACTAAAAACTGAGGCAGATTTTATAATTTATCATATAGTGAAAGAGACCAGCAAGATGTGTATTGGTTCAAATTAGGATCTGGGAAATTAAAAATATTCAATTGGGTAGTGTAACAGTAAATATTGTAATAAGAGTATAAGCACAGAGCAGGACTGGAGATATTAATTGAAATTGATAGTTTAAACAGGGGACTACATAGATTGTTAAAAAAAAAAGGACTGAATATGACTGGAACAGAGTGCTGTGAGTTCGGTCAATTGAGAGATTTGTGTGAAGAGTGAAAGGAGATGCTCCTTTCTAACTTTTTCTTCCTGTAGGATTTGGTTCTTACTCTACTACAGGGAATATCTGGTAAGTGGTTAAGGTCTATTCTATTCCTAACGTTTAAAATAATACAGGAACTGGTAGTACGGTTAATAATATATGAAAGGAAACCAAATAATTAAATAAAATAATTAAGTAGTTAATTAAACACATTAAGGATGGCAGGACAGCTGATGTGCCACGGCTGCAGCATGTGGGAGAGCTCCTAGACGCCAGTGTGATCCAGGGCAAACTTACCTTCCGGGAGAGCAGTGAAGAGGAGCGGATCTGCGGGAAGAACAAGGAGCGGGGAGCCAATAAATAGAACCCGAAGATCGCAGCCTACAGCAGTTACCTTCCGGGAGAGCAGCGGAGAGCAGTCCAGGCACGCTTTGAAAACAAAGCAGTAACATCACAGGAAAGCTGCATGGTGATTGGTTGGTGAGTAACTGCTGTTAGGGAATAACTCTAAATAGCTGGGTTAGTACACTACTGTTAGGGTGTATGCGTAAATAGCTTAATAATAAGGAACAAGTGAGTAGCTGGTTTTTTTGAGTAATGTTTCACTCGTGAACTGTATTGATTTTTAGTAGGATTTATCAGTACTAGTAAGGTTTTATCAATAATTCAAAGCTGTTCTAGTATTGGTAAGTTTTTTTAGCAGTAGCAAAGGGTCAACTAATAAATAAAGTTATGGAAGGGTTGCTTCAACCTCGAGTGTGCACTTCCTGTGCTATGTAGTTGTTCCAGGATGCTTCCCATATCCTGGAGAACCACTTGTGCAGGAAGTGTCATCAATTGAAGCAATTTGAGCTCCAGGTTTTGGAACTTGAGCGGCAGCTGGCAACACTGCGGTGAATTCATGAGGATGAGAGCTATGTGGATAGCGTGTTGATAGATATGATCACACCATAGCTTAAGAGCATACAGGGAGAGAGGGAATAGGTGACCACCAGACAGTCAAAAAGAATCAGGCAGGTAGTGCAGGAGATCCCTGAGTGCATCTCACTCTCCAACAGATATTCAGTTCCGAACACAGAGGAAAGTGAAGCTTCACCTGGGGAGTGCAGCCAGAGACAAGTCCATGGCACCACGGGTGGCTCAGCTGCACAGCGGGGTATAGGGAAGATTGGAAGATCCACAGTGATAGTGATTCAATAGGCAGGGGATCAGACAGGCATTTCTGTGGCCGCAGACATGAATTCAGGATGGTGTGTTGCCTCCCTAGTGCCAGGGTCAAGGATGTCACTGAGCAGCTGCAGGGCATCCTGAAGGGGGAGGGTGAACAGCCAACAGTCATAGTCCACATCGGAACCAACGACATAGGTAGAAAGAGGCATGTGGCCTTGCAGTCAGAATTTAGGGAGCTAGGTAAGAAATTAGCAAGCGGGACCTCAAAAGTAGTAATCTCCGGATTACTCCCAGTGCCACACACAAGTGAGTATAGAAATAGAAGGATAAGACAGATGAATGCGTGGCTGGAAAGATGGTGCAGTAGGGAGGGCTTCAGATTCCAGGGACATTGGGACCAGCTCTGGGGGAGATGGGACCTCTACAGGCCGGACGGGTTGCATCTGAACAGAGCCGGGACTGAGTTCCTTCCAGGACGTTTTGCTAGTGTTATTGGGGAGGATTTAAACTAGTTTGGCATGGGGATGGGGACTCAGTTGGGACAAAATCAGAAATTAAAATGGAAGGCAGAAAATTAATGGATGAGTCTGGAAGACAGAGGAAATAAGGATTAGAAATTTTTTTTAAAGGGTTTGGCAGTGCTCACGGGTATCCATTTCAATGCAAGGAATATAGCAAATAAAGCAGATGAGCTGAGAGCACAGATCGACAAGTGGCAGTATGATATCATAGCTATTATAGAAACATGGCTTAAACAGGGACAGGAATGGCAGCTCAATGTTCCTGGTTACAGGGTTTTCAGACGCAAAAGGGAGGGGGATAAGAAAGGAGGGGTCAAGAAAACTATTACAGCTGTGAGGAGAGGTGATATGTTGGAAGGTTCATCAAATGAGGTCATATGGATTGAGCTAAGGAACAAAAAAGGGGCAATCACACTGCTGGGAGTGTATTATATACCCCCAAACAGTCAGAGGGAGATAGAAGAGCAGATATATAGGCAAATCTCTGAGAAGTGCAAGAACAATAGGGCAGTAATAGTATAGGGATTTTAACTACCCCAATATTAACTGGGATAGTTTTAGTGTGAAAGGAATTGAGGGAGCAGAATTCTTGAGGTGCATTCAGGAGAACTTTTTGCCCAGTGTGTAGCAAATGCAATAAGAAAGGGTGCAGTTTTAGACTTAGTTTTAGGAAATGAAGATGGGCAGGTGGAAGGAGTGGCAGTGGGAGAGCATTTTGGTGGTAGTGATCATAATTCAGTCAGTTTTAACATAATTATAGAAAAAGACAGAGATAGAACAGGAGTTAGAGTTCTCAATTGGGGCAAGGCCAATTTTACTAAACTGAGGAGTGACTTAGTGAAAGTGGACTGGAAACAGCTACTTGAAGGTAAATCAGTGTCAGAACAGTGGGAGGCATTCAAAGGGGAGATTCAAGGGGTTCAGGGTAAACATGTTCCCACAAAGAAAAAGAGTTGGCGAGACGGCCAAATCTAGAGCCCCATGGATGTCAAGGAGCCTACAGTGTAAGATAAGGCAGAAAAGGAAAGCTTATGTCCGACACCGAGAAAAAGCCGAGAGGAGTATTGAAAGTGGAGGGGTGAAATCAAAAAGGAAATTAGGAAAGCAAAGAGAGGGCATGAAAGAATATTGGCAAGAAAAATCAAGGTGAACCCAAATATATTTTATCAATACATTAAGAGTAAGAGGATAATTAAGGAGAGAATAGGGCCCATAAAAGACCAAAAAGGTAAACTATGTGCAGGAGCGGAAAATATTGGTATGGTTCTTATTGAATACTTTGCATCTGCCTTCACAAAAGAGGGGGACGATGCAGATATTGTCGTTAAGGAGGAAGAGAGTAAAATATTGGATGTGATAAACATAGGGAGAGAGGAACTATTAATGGGATTAGCATCCTTGAAGTTGATAAATGTATCCTAAGCTGTTAAAAGAAGCAAGAGAGGAAATAGCAGAGGGTCTGACCATCATTTTATAGCCATCACTGGATACAGGTGTGGTGCCGGAGGATTGGAGAATTGCTAACGTTGTACCTCTATTTAAAAAGGGAGTGAAGGATAGACCGAATAATTGTAGGCCAGTCAGTCTAACCTCAGTAGCGGGCAAAGTATTGGAATCTATTCTGAGAGACAAGGTAAACTGTCACTTAGAAAGGCACAGGTTAATCAAGGATAGTCAGCATGGATTTGTTAAGGGAAGATCTTGTTTGACCAACTTGATCAAATTTTTTGAACAAGTAACAAGGAAGATTGATGAGGGTAATGCAGTTGATGTGGTCTACATAGATTTTAGCAAGGCTTTTGACAAAGTCCCACATGGCAGACTGGTTAAAAAATAAAATCCTATGGGAACCAGAGAAATGCAGCAAGGTGGATACAAAATTGGCTCAGTGGCAGGAAACAAAGGGTAACCGTTGACCGCTGTTTTAGTGACTGGGGGCTGTTTCCAGTGGCGTTGCGCAGGGCTCAGTACTGGGTCCCCTGCTTTTTGTGGTGTATATTAACAATTTGGATGTAAATGTAGGGGGTATGATCAAGAAGTTTGCGGATGACACAAAGATTGACCGTGTGGTAGATAGCGAGGAGGAAAGCTGTAGGGTGCAGGAAGATATTGATGGTCTGATCAGATGGGCAGAAAAATGGCAAATGGAATTCAACTTGGAGAAGTGTGTGGTGATGCATTTGGGGAGGTCAAACAAGGCAAAGGAATACACGATTAATGGAAGTGTAGAGGAAGTGAGGGACCATTGAGTGAATGTCCACAGATCCTTGAAGGTAGCAGGACAGGTCAATAAGGTGGTTTAGAAGGCATATGGAATTCTTTCCTTTATTAGCCTAGGTATAGAATACAAGAGCAGGGAGGTTATGCTGGAACTGTATAACTCATTGGTTAGGCCACATTTTGAGTACTGTGTGCAGTTCTGGTCACCTCATTACAGAAAGGACGTAATTGCACTAGAGAGGGTACAGAGGAGATTTACGAGGATGTTGCCAGCACTTGAAAAATGCAGCTATGAGGAAAGATTGGATAGGCTGGGGTTTTTCTCCTTGGAACAGAGAAGGCTGAGGGGAGATCTGATTGAAATGTACAAAATTTTGAGGGGCCTGGATAGAGTGGAGGTGAAGGATCTATTCACCGTAACAGAGAGGTCAGTGACGAGGGGGCATAGATTTAAAGTGATTGGTAGAAAAATTAGAGGGGAGATGAGGAAAATTTTTTTCACTCAGAGGGTGGTGAGGTTCTGGAACTCACTGCCTGAAAGGGTAGTTGAGGCAGAGACCCTCAACTCATTCAAAAGGAGTCCAGATATGCACCTCAAATGCCATAATCTGCAGGGCTACGGTCCAAATGCAGGTAGGTTGGATTAGAATAGGTGGATCGTTTTGCAGCCGGCACAGACACGATGGGCCAAGTGGCCTCTTTCTATGCCTTAAACTTTCTCTGTGATTCCAACTCATCTGCACTGTTTGTGGCTCAAGGAGCTTCAGCTCAGAGTCATTGAGCTGAATTCCGAGCTGCAGACACTGCAACATATCAGGGAGAGGGAAAGTTTCCTGGACATTTTGTACCAGGAGGCAGTCACACCCCTTAGGATAGGGTTTTCTGATTTGGTCAGCAATCATGGACAGGAGAGTGTGGCTTCAGCTGAGACAGGTAAGGGGTCCCAGAGGGCAAGAGTGCAGGAGCCTCAGCCTTTGCGATTGTCCAACAGGTTTGAGGTTCCTTCAGCTTGTTTGGATGAGAGTGGGGGCTGCAGGGTGGATGAGCTGACTGACCATGGTACTGTGCTACAGGAAGCCATTCAAGTGGGGAGCAAAAAAAAATGTAGTGGTAGTGGGGGACTAACCATTGCCTATGTACTGTCATACCTTTTAATGTATTTTCCCAATCCACCTCAGTCAATTTGCCCCTCATACCTTCATAACTTCCTTTGTTCAAATTTAACACCCTGGCTTCAGATTGAACTACCTCACTTTCAAACATAATGTAAAATTTTATCATATTCTTGTCACTCATCTCTAAAGGTTCTTTTACAACAAGATTATTAATTAGCTCTTTGCTGAAAATAGAGACATATTGTCAAAGCTTTTCGTCTTGCACTCATCAGGACATCCCATAAGAATACCAATGTAAGGGAAAACAACAACTTTATACTGTATGAGAAGGGAGTGCTGATTGGTTGGCAAGTGAACTCTGATTGGTAGAGGTGTTGCCATGGAGAATGCACCAGTTTATGGTGACTGACAGTTAACTGCCAAGCTTTGCTTGAATTTTAAACCAGGCAGCTTGACTCTGATTGGTCAAGGCATTGCCCTGAGGAATGAACCAGCGATTGGCTGTCACTTACTTTGTTTAGCTGAAACAGGTGCAATGTTTGCACACATTCATTCTGTCTGCAAAGAACAGGGCCCTGTGTATAGGTAGCTTCCAGTACACGCAGATGTTCCACACGGCGAGTCTTACTGACACTCTTAAATTGGTTGTCAGTGTAACTCTCAGCACATTGAGGCTTATTTAGCAAATGTTGGCCAATTGTGGAATCACATGTAATGTTGGACACTATGTTTTGAGTTTTGCAAGCACGGGCTCGTTGGGTACGGCCAGTACCTTGTCCATTGTGAACAGTGGAAGGGACATGTTGTTTGATATAATCCGCCAGTCTTTGGGACATATGGCCATTGAAATTCATATATCACATTACTCATTTGTGTGATAGGCAGGACATCTTTTTGGCTTAGAAGGGTAATGTATCCTAAAAATTTGATCAACAGGTGAAGCTAGCTGTTTCATGCTGCTACTATGCAGTAGCAACATGCGTGGAGTTTGCCACAAACAGGATGCTGCCATCAAGCCAAAAAGACGTCCTGTCTAGGACAGGAATCTAGGAAAAAGTGGAGGGGTGGCTGTGTTAATTAATGATGGCATTAGCACATTAGAGAGGGATGACCTAAGTTCAGGAAACCAGGATGTAGAAGCGGTTTGGGTCAAGAAATGATAAAGGCAAGATGTCACTCGTGGGAGTGATGTACAGGCCCCTAACAGCAACCACGTGGTAGGACAGGGTATAAAGGAAGAAATAATGGGAGCTTGTCAGAAAGGTATGGCGATAATCATGGGGGATTTTAACCTACATATAGACTGGAAGAATCAGATGGGCGAAGGTAGACTAGGTGAGGGGTTCATAGAATGTTTTCGGGATAGCTTCTTAGAACAGCACGTTCTGGAGCCAACCAGAGAGCAGGCTATACTAGACCTGGTATTATGCAACGAGATAGGATTAATTGATGACCTCATAGTGAAGGTGCCCCTAGGTAGCAACGATCCTAATAAGATTGAATTTTACATTCAGTTTGAGAGAGAGAAGAATGGGTCCAAGACTAATATTTTAAAATTAAACAAGGGCTATTATGAGGGCATGAAAGCAGAGCTAGCTAAAGTGAACTGGCAAATTAGGTCAATAGAGATGCTGTGGCAGACATTTAAGGGGATATTTCCGAATACACAGAATAGATACATTCCAACAGGAAAGAAAAATTCCAACGGGAGCACTCACCATTTGTGGTTAACGAAAAAAGTTAAAGATAGTATCAAACTTAAAGAAAAAGCATATAATTGTGCAAAGATGGGTAGCAGATCAGATGATTGGACAGAATATAAAAAACAGCACAGAATGACTAAAAGATTGATAAGGAGGGAAAAATTAGAGTATGAGAGAAAGCTAGCTAGAAATATAAAAACAGATAGTAAGAGTTTCTATAGATATTTAAAAAAGAAAAGAGTTAACAAAGTGAGCATTGGTCCGAAAGAAAGTGAGTCTGGGGAATTAATAAGAGAAAATAAGGAGACAGCAGATGAATGGAACAGGTATTTTGCATCGGTCTTCACTATGGATGATACAAGTAACATCCTAGAAATAGCTGTGAATCAGGAAATGGAAGGGAGGGAGGAACTTAAGAAAATTACAATCACCATAAAAGTGGTACTGAGTTAATTGTTGGATCTGCACACCGACAAGTCTCCAGGTCCTGATGGACTTCATTCTAGGGTCCTAAAAGAAGTGGCTAGTGAGATAGTTGATGCGTTGGTTTTTATTTTCCAAAATTCCCTAGATTTGGGGAAGGTTCCATTAGGTTGGAAAATAGCGATTGTAACTCCTTTATTCAAAAAGGGAGGGAGACAGGAAGCAGGAAACTATAGGCCAGTTTGCTTAACATCTGTCTTAAGGAAATGTGAGAAGCTATGATCAAAGATGTTATAGCAGGGCACTTAAGAAAAATTCAAGGTAATCAGGCAGAGTCGACATGGTTTTGTGAAAGGGAAATCATGCTTAACCAATTTATTGGTTCGGGTTAGGGTTAGGGAAGAAGTAATATGTGCTGTGGATAAAGGGGAACTGGTGGATGTACTGCACTTAGATGTCCAGAAGGCATTTGATAAGGTACTACATCAAAGGTTACTGTGGAAAATAAAAGCTCATGGAATAGGGGGTAATATATTGGCATGCTTAGAAGATTGGCTAGCTAACAGGAAACAGAGTCTAGGCATAAATGGGTTATTTGCTGGTTGACAATAAGTAACAAGTGCTGTGCTGCAGGGTGTGCTGGGGCCTCAAATTTTTACAATTTATATAAATGACTTGGATGAAGGGACCGAAGGTATGGTTACTGACGACACAAAGATAGGTAGGAAAGTAAGTTGTGAAAAGGACATAAAAGGACACAGGGATTATAGAGAGGTTAAGTGAGTGGGCAAAGATCTGGCAATGTGGGAAAATGTGAAATTGTCCATTTTGGCAGGAAGAATAAAAAAGAAGCATAACTAAAGAGATAGAGCCATTAAGGGACAAAGAAGGTAATCAACAGTAAAGGAGTGGCAGAGAGATTTAAATATTTTGCCTCAGTATTTAGAGGAAGGTGAAGGAAGGATTGCAGGAATACAACATGCAGGAACCAGAAATTTTTCTAAATATTAAAAAGAAACTGTTAGAGGGAAATAGGAATTTCAATAGATAAACCAGCAAGCCAGAATCCTCGGAGTATCCAACTGGTGGAGAAGAGGGCAAGACTTGTATCATAATTAGTAAGTGGGCCACATATGAAAACCACAAGAGTAAATTTTCCTTTGAAAAGAGTAAATAACTGTGCACCCAGCCTACAGCTTTCCATTCATTATTTAGATGGACATAAAGTTATGGGCTGCACGTGTAGCTTCCTGATAAAGTGCTCTGTCGAGCAAGGCTCTGTGCCAGGACACACCATTGGAGCAATTACCCTTAAGTATTAAAATTTCCAACAATTTAAATTTTAAACAAGCATTGAATCAAAATACTTTAAAAAACACAGAATTTGAAAGTGTTAGTGTAGTTCCACATTAACACTTGAAATAAAAATCAACACCCATACCTTAAAACAAATCAAAAACATGAGGTCAAAAAACTGCTGGTCAGAAAAGCACAACACATAAACAATGGTTCTAGTTTTAAAAATAAAATGCATCACCTTAAGTCAATGTTATATGAAATATAGAATTCACTTTTTAAAATTTAATATTTTTACAATAAAACCTTGAGGTTGTATTAATGGAAAATGGCTGTTACAGAATACCAGGGAACCAGGCACAAGACCAAACCCAGCAATCCACTGAATACAAGCAGTCTTAAAAATACAAGTTTCCCAACACTATCACCACGTGACGAAAGTACCACTGCTCGGAAAATACACTGGACCTTGTACAAGCATCTTCCATCACCTCTGCAATCTCCACCGATGTGCACTCTTGTTTCTTCTGCTAAATTTAACTTTCCCAAGTTTGGAGGATTGGTAAACACTGTTTTAACTGCAGGAAAATTTGTGCTTACAAAAAAAACTGGCCCTGAGGTTTTTTTATGAGCAGCGGGCCATGCATTGGACATCCCTGGAGTACATATTATAGTTAGGGAATTGAGTGATAAAATAGCAGAGATGCTAATAATAATTTAACAACATCTAATTTCTTGGAAACTACTATTGTACCAAAGCACTGGAAATTGAATATTGCACCCCTAACTCAAGAAAAAGGTATGCTATAATTATAGACCAGTTAGCCTGACATTGGGGGTGGGTAAACTGTTAAGGAGATCATAATAAGCAATATCAGGCAGAGTCAACTCAGATTTCTTCCATTGAATTCTTCAGGGTAATTACTAAGCATATAGACAAAGGAAGTGCAGTCATCATGGTGGATTTGGAGTTTCAAAAAGCCTTTGATATAGTGCCACATTGCTTTAATAGCCAATGGATTGGTAGCAAACTTGCAGAATGGAATATGCCTGAAGCATAGACAGCAGAGTAGGAGTAAAATGGAGGCTTCTTGGTTTGGTAAGATGTAGCTAGGGATTTGTTGAGACTCCTAGTTCTCCATATACATTAATGGGCATGGGCAGAGGGACTAGTAATATTTTCCATTAGCAAATTAGGAGAAATGGCAAACTGAGGGAGCCTGTGAAAGATTGCAGAAGTGGAGAAAGCAAAATCTGGGATACTCATTTATAACTTTTTACTATTTATATAAATGATGAAGGGACTGAAGGTATGGTTGCTAAATTTTCTGATCACACAAAGATAGGTAGGAAGGTAAGTTGCGAAAAGGACATAAAGAGGCGATAAAGGGATATAGATAGGTTAAGTGAGTGGGCAAAGATCTGGCAAATGGAGTATAATGTGGGAAAATGTGAAATTGTCCATTTTGGCAGGAAGAATAAAAAAGCATATTATCGAAATGGTGAGAGATTGCAGAGCTCTGAGATGCAGAGGGATCTGGGTGTCCTAGTGCATGAATTGCGAAAGGTAAGTATGCATGTACAGCAAGTAATTAGGAAAGCTAATAGAATATCATTTATTGTGAGGGGAATTGAATATAAAAGTAGGGAAGTTATGCTTCAGCTATACAGGGCATTGGTGAGACCACATCTGGAGTACTGTGTACAGTATTGGTCTTCTTATTTAAGGAAGGATGTAAATGCATTGGAAACAGTTCAGAGAAGATTTACTAGACTAATACCTGAAATGGGCGAGTTGTCTTGCGAGGAAAGGTTGGACAGGCTAGGCTTGTATCTGCTGGAGTTTAGAAGAGTAAGAGGCCACTTGATTGAAACATATAAGATCCTGAGGGGTCTTGACAGGGTGGATGTGGAAAGGATATTCTCCTCTTGTGGGAGAATCTAGAATTAAGGGTCACTGTTTAAAAATAAGGGGTCACCCATTTAAGACAGAGATGAGAAGAAATATTTACTCTCAGAGGGTCGTGAGTCTTTGGAACTGTCTTTCTGAAAAGGCGATGGAAGCAGAGCCTTTAAATATTTTTAAAGCAGAGTAGATAAATTCTCGATAAGCAAGGGGTTGAAAGGTTATTGGGGGTAGGCGGGAATGTGGATCAGTCTTGATCTTATTGAATGGCAGAGGAGGTTCAAGTGGCTAAATGGCCTACTCCTGCTCCTAATTCGTATGTTCATATGTTATAAAAGGAGCTTTAAAAGCAAAATTGCACATGGAAAAACTCCATAAAAAGGACAACTGTGAATTTTGGTTTCATATTCAGGGCCAATGAATAAAATAAAATCAAGGAAGTAGCAATGTACAAGATAGCAGCATGGCCAATGTAGGGAGTGCTTTGTTAAGTTTTGAGCACCCCGTTAAAAACAGGAGAATGGAGTCTTGGAAAAGGAGCAGTCTAGATTGCTAGAATGATATTGGGGTGAGAGGATATAACTATGATGAGAAACTTTAAAAAATTAGGACAACATTCCTGAGAAGGTTAAGGAAGATTTAACACAACTGTTCAAAGTTTTAAAAAGAGAGAACAATGACAGATTAGTTTCACTGATCAGTGAATGAGCGAGAGAAACTACAAGTTTAAGATTAGCACTGTAAACATTAAAAGGAAAACATTTTTAGTTATTTAGAATAAGGAATGCATTGCCACAAGTAATGATTGAAGTGTAATCGTGGAATTGGTGAGAATTAACCGAATATAAGGGCAAAAAACAATGTTGTATGAGAAAAAATGGAAATTTGAAGCAAATGGAAGATTTAATGTAGAGCTGACCTATAGGCATGATGGCCAACTTCAGCACTGAAATGTTGATGATTTTTCTTTAGTCTTCAGAAAATTTAATTAATTTGTCAAAGAATCCCTATAGATTTGAATGATGATGCATTCTTTCTGAATACATGCTGATTACACCAAAAGTAAAATATGTCTTCAACACATTGGTGGATTGCCCGCTTGTTACAGAACCTGTCTAATTTTCATTCTATTGAATGGAAGCTATGCCTTTATACATCAATGGTTAGGCCCCTGTTGGATTATTGCGTCCAATTCTGGGCACCAGACTTTAGGAAAGATGTCAAGGCCTTGGAGAACGTGCACAGGAGATTTATTAGAATGGTACAAGGGATGTTATCTATGTTTTATGCCTCGGAGACATGGACAACAAATAAAGAGACTATTGATAAGTTGAATACATTCGAGATACGGGCATATTGGAGGATGTTCCACATATCTTACAAAGACAGAAAAATGAGGAAGTGCTGGAAATGGCGGGGGAAAAGAGGAAATTAGTGCATAGAGAGAGAAAGATACAATACTTCGGTCACATCGTTAGAACAGAAGGAAGACAGAGACAATTATTGGAAGGAAAGATCAATGAAAAACGTAGGAGAGGGAAGCAGAGAAGAAAATGGATGATAGATATAGTGGACTGTATACAGTTGACCTATGCAGAATGTGTAAGGACAGCACAGGACAGACAGAGGTGGACATCCATGGCAGTCAACCTTCTGGGAAGAAGATGACACCAACGAATGATCAAAAGATGTGGGACTTCAGTTACATGGAGAGACTAGAAAAGCTGGGATTGTTTTGGGTCGATAACCAGAGATTCAAGGCAAAGGAACCAGAGGCGAGATGAGATTTTGTTTAGCAACGAGTTATCATCCAGAATTCACTGCCTGTAAGGTCAGTGGAAGCAGAAGCAGATTCAATAACAATTTTCAAAAGGAATTGGATAAATACTTGAAGGGAAAAATTTTGCAGATCAATGGGGAAGGAGCAGGGGAATGGGACTAATTAGTTACCTCTTTCAAAGGACTAGCACAGGCAAAATAGGCCAATTGGCCTCCTTCTGTGCTGCATCATTCAATGATTCCATGTACAATGCCCTTCGGCACTTATTCCCACAGTAACTCGCCTCAACTTTCTAAGTTCAGATCTGTCTTTGAATAACATCTATTTTCCAGTCCTCAGATAGCTCCTTTAAGTTATTTAAATATCTTGCTGATCTTCACACTCATTTCCTTTAGGATTCTGAACTGTACTCCATTTGTCCAGATATCTTGTAGGTTTATAATTCTTCGCAATTCCTTCCAACATATGCTTCATTGATCCCTAAAAGTGTTACAGATTCCTGAGCCAAAATCATTGGATAGAGAATTTGCTTGATTTTCATTTAGGAACAATCATGATCTTGTGTACTTCTTTGTCTGGAATTCCCTTTTGAAGACATATATTAATTTTGGTTGTCATGATAATTATGGATGATGAAGGCCATTAGACCCATTTTAGTTCGTCCATCCAAAATGATTTTAAAGTCTTTCCCCATTGCGCTATCCAATTGAGTTTTAAATGATTCCAGGATTTTCATCTCTTGTGTATCTGGAAGTCCATTCTATGTATTACTCACCCTCTGAAGGAATACCACCTTTGGCTTCAGTCCTAAACTTGCCTATTACTAGTTTGATCCCATGGTCTCTTTCCTTGTCTTGCAAAGTCAGCACTATTCATGTTGTCCTTTTTATAAGCACTTCATTTTGTCTACATTCAATTTCATTAGCTATTCTGCTCACTAACATATTTTCTCACAATTGTAGTTTGCAGCACAAGAGGAGGTCATTCAGCCTGTTGTGTTTGTGCCAGCTCTCTGGAAGAGCAACTCAGCTAGTCTGACGCCTGCCTTTTCCCCATAGCACTGCAAATGTTTTCTCTTCAGATAATATCCAATTCCCTTTTAAAGGCCATGATTGAATCTGCCTCCACCAGACTCCCAGGCAGTGCATTCCAGGTCCAACTCACGCAATGCATTAATAAAGTTTTTCCTCAAGTCGCCTTTGGTTCTTTTGTCATTCACCTCAAATCGGTGTCCTCTGGTTCTTGACTCTTCCACCAATGGGAACCATTTCTCCCTATCTACTCTGTCCAGACCCTCATGATTTTGAGAACCTCTTTCAAATCTCCTCTCAACCTTCTCCAAGAACAGACCCAGCTTCTCCAATCTATCCATGTAATTGAAGTCCCTCATCCCTGGAACCATTCGCGTAAATCTTTTCTGCACCCTTTCATCCTTCCTAAAGTGTGGTGCCCAGAATTGTACACCATATTCCAGTTGAGGCTGAACCAGTGTTTTATAAAGGTTCACCATAACTTCCTTGCTTTTGTACTCTATGCCTCTATTGAAAAAGCCCAAGGATCCCATTTGCCTTATTGACCGCTTTTTCTACCTGCCCTGCCACCTTCAACAACTTGTGCACATATACCCCCAGGTTCCTCTGCTTGCATATGCTCTTGAGAATTGTATCCTTTATTATATATTGCTAAATCATTCTGTATTTTGAGCTGCATCCTTCATTCCTAATTTGGTATCATTTGGTTGTCCAGTCTTATGTATAAATGCTAGCACTCTATTTTGTCTATTCCAATCAAAAATGGACAAATTTGTTGAATTGAATTGTTCCTCCTTGTTCTTAAAACATAATTCAATTTTTTTCTTTTGTCTCCTCTCTCCTGAGGTTGCTACTTATGCTTTGATTTTCTCCATAACCCCCAAATTCTTTTACTCTATTCTTCACTAAGAACCAGCAAGTTTTTGACCACAAGGTCCATCACTGCTTTAGCCTGCTGGCAACACAATGTCTCAGAGCAGAGAGCACCACTGTCACTGAATAATGATTAATGTGATAATCCCGGTTGCTATTAAGGGAGCAAATTTGGGAAGATGTGGTAAATCAAAGGGTAGAGACAAGGCATGAAAGGTATTAATATGGGAAATGATAAACAGACCGTAACAGATTTGTACTCTTTATCCTATCCTGTGAGTAAATCAGCGGTCAAGGCTAGAAGTTACAAAAATAGTGACAAAACTAAAGGCTCTGTATCTGAATGCATGTAGCATTCAAAACAAAACAGATGAACTGAGAGCGCAAATAGAAATAAGTAAGTACAATCTAATAGCCATTACAGAGACATGACTGCAGGATGACAGATTGGGACCTGAATATTGAAGGGTACATGACATTTAGGAAGGACAGGAAGCTAGGAAAAGGTGGAGGAGTGGCTCTGTTAATTAATGATGGCATTAGCACATGCAAAAGGGATGACCTAATTTCAGGAAACTAGATTGTAGAAGCAATTTGGGTAGAGCTGAGAAATGATAAAGGCAAGAAGTCACTTGTGGGAGTAGTGTACAGACCTCCTGATGGTAACCACACAAGACAGAATATAAAGAAAGAAATAATGGGAGCTTGTCAGAAAGATACAGTGATAATTATGGGGGATTTTAATCTACATATAGACTCGAAAAATCAGATGGGCAAAGGTAGCCTAGATGAGGAGTTCATAGAATGTTTTCAGAATAGTTTCTTAGAACAGCACGTTCTGGAGCTGACCAGAGAGCAGGCTATATTGCACCTGGTATTGTGCAATGAGATAGGATTAATTGATGACATCGGTAGCAGCGATCATAATATGTTGAATTTTACATTTGTTTGAGGGAGAGAAGAATGGGTCCAAGACTAGTATTTTAAACTTAAATAAGTGCAATTATGAGGGCATGAAATTAGAGCTAGCTAAAGTGAACTGGCAAATTAGGTTAAGGGATAAGTCAATAGAGATGCAGTGGCAGACATTTAAGGGGATATTTCAGAATACACAGAATAGATACATTCCAACAAGAAAAAGCATATAATTGCTCAAAGATGGGTGGCAGGTCAGATGATTGGACAGAATATAAAGAACAGCAAAGAATGGCTAAAAGATTGATGAGGGAAAAGTTAGAGTACGAGAGAAAGCTAGCTAGAAATATAAAAACAGATATTAAGAGTTTCCATAGATACTTTTAAAAGAAAAGTTAACAAAGTGAGCGTTGGACCTACAGAAAGTGAGTCTGGGGAATTAAGAAAATTAGGAGACAGCAGATGAAATGGACAGGTACTTTGCATCTATAGAGGATACAAGTAACATCCCAGAAACAGCTGTGAATCAGGAAATGGAAGGGAGGGAGGAACTCAAGAAAATTACAATCACCAGGGAAGTAGTAGTGAGCAAATTGTTGGAGCTGCTGGCTGACAAATCCTCAGATCCTAATGGACTTCATCCTAGGGTCCTAAAAGAAGTGGCCAGTGAGATAGTTGATGCATTGGTTTTAATTTTCCAAAATTCCCTAGATTTGGGGAAGGTTCCATTAGATTAGAAAATAGCTATTGGAACTCCTTTATTCAAAAGGGAAGACAGAAATCAGGAAACTACAGGCCAGTTAGCTTAACATCTGTCTTAGGGAAAATGTTAGAAGCTATTATTAAAGACGTTATAGCAGGGCTCTTAGAAAAATTCAAGGTAATCAGGCAGAGTCAACATAGTTTTGTGAAAGGGAAATCATGTTTGACCAATTTATTGGAGTACTTTGAAAAAGTAATGTGCTGGGGAAACTGGTGGATGTACTGTATTTAGATTCCAAGAAGCCATTTGATAAGGTGCCACATCAAAGGTTATTGCAGAAAATTAAAGCTCATGGTGTAGGGGGTAATATATTGGTATGGATAGAAGATTGGCTGACCAACAGGAAACAGAGAGTAGGCATAAATGGGTCATTTTCTGGTTGGCAAGATGTAACGAGGGGAGTGCCACAGGGATCAGTGTTGGAGCCTCAACTTTTTACAAATCATATAAATGATTTGGATGAAGGGACCAAAGGTACGGTTGCTAAATTTGCTGATGACACAAAGTTAGGTAGGAAAATAAGTTGTGAAAAGGACAAAAGGAGGCTACAAAGGGATTATAGGTAGGTTATGTGAATGGGCAAAGATCTAGCGAATGGAGTATAATGTGGGAAAATGTGGAATTGCCCATTTTGGCAGGAAGAATAAAGATGCTTATTATCTAAATGGTGAGAGATTGCAGAGCTGTGAGATGCAGAGGGATCCAGGTGTCCCAGTGCATGAATCGCGAAAGGTTAGTATGCAGCTTCAGCAAGTAATTAGGAAAGCTAATAGAATGTTATTGTTTATTGCGAGGGCAATTGAATACAAAAGAGGTTATGCTTCAGTTATACAGGGCATTGGTGAGACCACATCTGGAGTACTGTGTACAGTATTGGTCTCCTTAATTAAGGGAGGATGTAAATGCGTTGGAAGCAGTTCAGAGAAGGTTTACTTGACTAAAACCTGGAATGGGAGGGTTGTCTTATGAGGAAAGGTTGGACAGGCTAGGCTTGTATCCGCTGGACTTTAGGAGAGTAAGAGGCGACTTGACTGAAACATGTAAGATACTGAGGGGTCTTGACAGGGTGAATGTGGAAAGAATGTTTCCCCTTGTGGGAGAATCTAGAACTAGGGGTTACATAAAAAATAAGCGGTTGCCCATTTAAGACAGAGATGAGATTTTTTTTCCCCCTGAGGATCATGAGTCTTTGGAACTCTTTTCCTCAAAAGGCAGTGGAAGTAGAGTCTTTAAATAGTTTGAAGGCAGAGGCAGATAGATTCTTGATAAGCAAGGGGGTGAAAGGTTAATCGGGGGTAGGTGGGAATGTGGACTCAAAGTAGCAATGAGAATGGTCATGATCTTATTGAATGGCAGAGAAGGTTCGAGGGGCCAAGTGGCCTACTCCTAATTCATACGTTTGTATTGCCTCTCTAGCTCCAAGGGGACTGAGACTAATTTTAACACAGCATTATTACCATGGCTGAAGATGATGCAACTCAACAGAGACCAGTGATCAAATCTAGCTTCTTGGTCTGCACTGCAGTATACCATATAATATGGTGCCTTCAAGAGAATCACTGGACAGCTCACATCAAATTTCCATTTCCTCGCATCTTTCAAAATATTTCTGTTTGGCCTTTGAAGTTCATTATGATTTCATCACGGCTGATTGAAAAATTCAAAGGCCCACAGGAAAGGAATTCTTTAAATCTTGTCACCACGAAGCTAGGTTGAGACAATTATTTTGCACCTGCTCAATGTCACATACTCAATTTCTGATAGCAATTTTATTGAATGGAAAATTGCATTATTAAATGGCTAGCTTAAGATATATTGAAAAGTAATGAAAACCTTGTATATTTCATACCAAAACCAGCATTTTTATTCACATTTTATTAGTAGATGCAAAGACAAAGTAATCTATAGCGTAGGAGACAACACAAAATGCTTTTAATTCCTACAAGAAAGAAATAAATTGCAGAAGAGAACAAAAGAAAAATTCAAGGAATCTCAGCTGGAAATAGAGCTATGTTATTTAGTGCATTGTATTGGTTTCCAATTTCTAATATAATTCTCTGATCTATTACCATTGCTTTACATCATGTAAACGTGTTTAAGTGAAAAATCCAGCGATTGCAAAAAAATAAATAAGCTAAGATCTAGCAAATGCAGCTTTAATATTAGGTGTGACCATTTTTAAACCAAATTCAGGGACCTTTTGATCACAATTTATATTAAAAAAAAAGAGATGAGAAAACTTGATCGAGCTCAGCTACTGATAGAACTTCTACAACTACAATACAAAAAACCTCAAAATGCAAATTGCTGGAGAATGCAGAGTACTCCGGGGTTGTAAAAACTGCCAAAGAAAAATCTAGATATTAACATATTTAAGAATCAAAAAGCAGTAGGCTACACACTCCCCGATTCCCCCCACCCCACCAAAAGAATATTTCACCACATAGTTAAGAAAAAATATCAAGAGGTGCACACTATGTGACAGGAGCAGCTTAACCTTGGCAGTCCATTTTACTACTGAGTGCTACAAGTCTCCATATTTCCCCACTGAACCCTCTACCCACCCCCCCCACCCCCCCCCCCAATAAAAGCAAATTACTGGGCTTATATAGGCTTCCATGACAGGAAGAGTAAGAACTTGGTGTGGACAATTTTTTTTTTGGAAGAGAAAGAGCAGATCCAGTTACATTATATAGTGGGATTATAGCATGGAGATTTCATAGACAGTCTGTGGAGTTAAAAGGTCCATTTAAAAAGGAGCATTTCAAGACCCACACAACAGGATGCAGCAGGTGGCAAGTTCTGGGCTGGGCTGTTGCTAGGTTAGTGCTGCTCCCTTTCTGGCCTGTGTGTCACGACTCCTCATTTCCAGAGTCCTCGTCATCATAGCAGTCAGCTTCTTCCTCTTCCTCCTCTTCGTCTATATCATCATCATATAAATCATCATAAAGCAAGTCTGAACTGTTGTCACTGGAAGGCACTTTGGTCTTGATGCAATATTCAGCCAGTGTGGTTGGAACCTTCACACCATCCTTTTCAGCTTCAGCCTTGGTTGACAGCACTTGTTTCCTGACAAGAAAAACAGTAAGAAAGCAACAATAAATAATTGATCTATACAATTGTTTTGTACACAGAATTTCGATTTTGATCTGCAGAACAGAAAGGACCTCACTGTGTAGAAATCAAAATTCATTATATCGCTATGTCCAATTCATTCATTGACAGCGCCTCAAACTCCTTACCTACCAGTTAGCTGACCAGCACTGATTGTGCTGTCAAAACATGAAGAACCACTTCCTGATTTCACTCCTGAATGGCCTGGCTCTAATTTTAAGATTGTGCCCCCTTATTCTGGATTCCTTCACCAGTGGAAATAGTTTATCTGTATCTACCCTAGTGAATTCTTCTGTCATTATAAATACTTTGATCGGATTACTCCTCAACCTTATCAACAGAACACAAAACAGGTTTATGCAACCTATCCTCATTAGTTAACAGTTTAGAGTCAGAGTCATACAGCACAGAAACAGGCCCGTCGGCCCATCCTGTCTATGCCAGCCATCAAGCACCTATCTAATCCCATTTTCCAGCACTTGGCCCCCCTTGTATTCTGGTGAATTTGCACTTTTTCCCCCTCCAAGGTTGATACATCTTTCCTGAAGTGCGATGGCCAAAACTGAACAAGGTACTTCAGATCAGGTTTGACCAAGGCTTTGTGCAACTGAAGCAACAATTCCTGACTTCTGTATGCCATCTGGCCTTGAGAGAAGGGACAACATTCCATTAGCCTTTTTGATTATTTTTGTAAAAATTACTACAACCCTCCAAGCATTATGTAGTAATTTTAGGCATCAAATAAGACTTCACAGTTCTCATCTCAGTACTTAAACCTCCTCCTTTACTGAAAAGGTTAAGGGGAAATATACTTTATTCCAAATACTCTAATATAAAATGTGGGAGTAAATTTAAAAGCTTACTAAGTGGGATTTGATTACAAATAAGTACATTTTCTTACCTGTGGGAAGCCTTGTTGCTCTGTGATAGCAAATAGCACCTCCCCATTTGCAAGTGTGGCAGCTATGACTTCAGACCAGACTGAAAGCTGAACCAGAGTCACTAAACAACAGGAATTCACACTACTGGTTTGGTACTTTGCAACCCCAGAATAGGATTGGGCTATCTCAATCTAGTTGAATGGGCCCAGGTAGAGTGCAAGACTCCCCTCAAATTACCATAAAATTGGCACTCTCATGAGAGAAAATGACTGCTTGGGGACCGGAAAAGTTAAAAATGGTATAGGAGTAAAATACATTGGTGGAGATGAATAAAGGAAACTTTACCCTGCCTTCTTGCTGCATTGTACTGACACTGGGTGAAAAAAGTCCTGTTCTTAAATACTAACATCCCCGTGTCCACGAGCACAACATTTCATAAAAAATGGATTGCAAATTAATATAGAGTCTGAAAATGTGAAACCTGGTAGTTTACAAGATGAATTATATAGGATTGAAACTGAAATAGGAGGACATACACAGACTGGTGAAGTAGGCTGATATGTGGCAGTCTAACTTCAATGCAGAGAAGTGTGAAGTGATATAATTTGAATGAAAAAAATGAGAGGCAATATAAACTAAATGATACAATTTTAAACGGAGTGCAGAGAGACCTGGGGGGGGGGGGGGGGGTTCACATACACAAATTTTTGAAGGCTGTACGACAAGCTAAAAAAATACTGTTAGAATCACATGGGATTCTGGGCTTTATAAACTGAGGCAACGAGTACAATAGCAAGGAAGTTATGTTGTTAACCCTTAAATACCACTGGTTTGGCTGGAGCTCAAGTGTCCAATTCTGGGCACAACACTTTAGGAAGGAGACAAGCCTGGGAATTAAAAGGTTAAAGATGAAGAAAGGTATTTTAATGTAGAAAGGCACATTTGAAATGATAGCTACCTGCTCATGCTGGGCCATTTCTTGTGTACCATCGTGACTTGGTTCCTTCACTGTCGCTGGGTCAAAATCCTGGAACGCCCTTCCTAACAGCGCTGTTGGTGTACCAACACCCCAAGGACTACCGCAGTTCAAGAAGGCAGCTCACCACCACCTTCTCAAGGGCAGTTAGGGATGGGTAATAAATGGTAGCATAGCCAGCGACGCCCTCATCCCCCAAACAAATAACAAAAAACATTTATCCTTAAACAGGTTTTGGAAATTCTTATAGTTCAACCTAAAACTGGAATCCAGTTGTGTGCTTGCTTTGAGTCAAAAAGCGAGATACTCCGATAACTGATAAAACTGACTTAAATGAAAATTAAATACATATGCTGCAATATTCGCGTAAGTATTACCCTATTGTATTCACTTAAATGCTGTTCCTCAATCACCCTCTATTTATTATTTAGACCTGCTTTGAAGCAGTCTGGAAACAAAAATCATGTTAAATATTAATATCAGGTCACCACATTATATTTAGCTGTTTCAGTATCTGAGGAGTCGCGAATGGTGTTGAGCATTGCACAATCATCAGCGAACATCCCCACCGCTGATCTTATAGGTGGAGGGAAGGTCACTGATGAAGCAGCTGAAGATTGTTGGGCCTAGGACACTACCCTGAGGACCACCTGTAGTAATGTCCTGGGACTGAGGTGATTGATGTCCAAAAACCACAACCATCTTCCTTTCTGCTCGGTATGACTCCAACCAGTGGACAGTTTTCCCCGATTCCCATTGACTCCAGTTTTGCCAGGGGTCCTTGATGCCATACTCGGTCAAATGCTGTCTCGATGTCAAGGACAGTCACCCTCACCTCACCTCGGGAGTTCAGCTCTTTTGTCCAAGTTTGGACCAAGGCTGCCCTGAGGTCAGGAGCTGGGTGGTCCTGGCAGAACCCAAACTGAGCAACGGTCAGCAGGTTATTGCTGAACAATTGCCACTTGATAGCACTGTCAACGATCCCTTCCATAACTTTGCTGATGATCAGGAGTAGACTGATAGGGCGGTAAGTCACCAGGTCTGATTTGTCCTACTTTTTGTGCACAGGACATACCTGTGCAATTTTCCATATTACTTGGTAGATGCCAGTGTTGTAGCTGTACTGGAACAGCTTGGCTAGGGGCGTGGCTAGTTCTGGAGCACAAGTCTTCATTATTATTCAGTTACAAGGATGACATATGACTCAATAGGTTACAATCATGTACCTATCAACAATTTATACCGTTTGGAGAAGAATTCCAGCTCACAGTTGAACAGCGGTGCAAGGAAGGAGGTGGAGCTGAGAAAGAAGAGGAGAAAGAAACTCTATTTTAAGACTTCACAATTGATTTGTATCAAAATTTCTTACCTGATGATTTCAGCATATTCTTTGTCTTTCCCTTTGCTATCTCTCCATTTTCTGAACATGACTGAGGCATCCACATTTGCTGGTGAGAATGTGTTTGGTTCATTCAATAAGGAAATGACACTTAATAGTATAGTCCTGGGAATTTGGGGTTAAAACAAAACATTTGAATTATTTCCTTAATTTCCTTGTAATTTTATTAACTTTTGTAAGCTTTCTAAAGACACATATTTAAAAAATTAAGCACATCTTGTATATTTAACGTAAATATTTATAGAACATTACCTCCCTTTTAAGACCACAAAAATGCAAATCTGAAAATAGCAGGATAAATGATGCATCAGCAGTGAGCACAGATTATTACGCTGTCCCACATGCAGTCTGGAAACTCAACTATAAAGCAGGGAGAAATTTATTTTCAGCCTTTTATTTGGAAATCTTTTTTCTCATCTTATCCAGGTTCCTTGCCCCAAAGTTGCATGCAACATTCTTTAAAAGACAGCAGATAGGTCAGACAATGGAGCCTGCAATTGATGTTCATATCAGCAACAAGATGGGCTAACAGCCTGTCAGAAATGCCTGTCCTGCATTCAATATGCCAAAACCAAGACTTCTCCCAGGGCGAACATATAAATATCCAATGTAAACATATTTATGTTTTAAAACTTGAATATCATAAACTTTGCACAAATTTAAAATAAGGATTTAGGATCAGATTTAAAGACAAACTACACTCTCTACCAAGAAAGTAAGTTGCGCCAAACGTCTAATCATTAAAATTATACATGATCTGTGGAATCAATTAAGAAAGACTTGCATTTATATAATACCTTTCAAATCCTCAGTACATCCCAAAGTGCTTTATCGCCAAATAAGGACTTTTGATGCATAATTACTGTTATAATGGAGGAAACGTGGAAGCCAATATACACACAGCAAAGTCCCGCAAATGGCAATGTAACAATGACCAGATAATTCTATTTTAGGTGTTGGTCGAGGGATAAACATTGGTCAGGACAGTGGGGGAACACCTGCTATTCCAAATAATTCCAGAGGACCGTTTACATCCATTTCAGAGGGAAGACTTGGCTTCAGTTCAGCATCTCATCCAAAAGATGGCACTCCCTCAGTACTGCACCAGCCTAGATTTTATCTTCAGGTCACTGAAGTGAGACTTGAACCCACAACCTCTGACTCAGAGGCAATTGAGGTACCACTCAGCCAGGGCTGACACCAACAGGCCAAATAACATTGCAACAAATTAAATGAATTAACAGCACAGATAGAAATTAATAGGCTTGATTTAATGCATGGATACAACAAAGGCCATCAGCCCTGAAATCTTTGCGGCTTTAGTACTCACAAACTAGCCGCGTCCCTAGCCAAGCTCTTCCAGTACAGCTACAACATTGGCATATTTACCTGACGATTTGTAAAACTGCCCAGGTACAACCTGTCCACAAAAAGCAGGACAAATCCAATCTGGCCAATTACCACTCCATCAGTCTACTCACAATTATCAGCAAAGTGATGGAAGGTGACATTGAATGTGCTATCATGCAGCACTTACTCATCAGTAACCTGCTTACTCTTGCTCAGTTTGGATTCCGCCAAGGCCACTCGGCTCCAGACCTCATTACAGCTTTGGTCCAAACATGGACAAAGGACCTGAATTCAAGAGGTGAGGTGAGAGTAACTGCTCTCGACATCAAGGAAGCGTCTGACCTAGTGTGGCATCAAGGAGCCCGAGCAAAATTCAAGTCAACAGGAATCAGGGGAAAAACTCACCTGCTTCATCAATGACCTTCCCTCCTTCATAAGGTCAGAAGCTGGAAAGTTCGCAGATGATTGTACAATGTTAAGTACCATTCACAACTCCTCAGATACTGAAGCAGTCCGCGCTCGCATACAAGAAGAACTGGACAAGATTCAGGCTTGGGCTGATAAGTGGCAAGTCACATCCGTGCCACAAAAGTGCCAGGCAATGACCATCTCCAACAAGACAGAATCTAACCATCCCCCCTTGACATTCAACAGCATTACCATTGCTGAATCCCCCACCATCAACATCCTGGGGTTACCATTGACCAGAAATATAAATACTGTGACAAGAGGTCAGCGGCTGGGAATTCCGTGGCAAGTAGCTCACCACCCGACTCCCCAAAGCCTGTCTTCACCACTTACAAGGCACAAGTCAGGAACGTGATGGAATGCTCTCCACTTGCCTGGATGAGTGCAGCCTCAACAAAAGAAGCTCGGCATCATCTACGACAAAGAAGCCCGCCTGATCGGCACGGGGTCCACCACTGGCAGAAGTGTACATCTTTTACAACAGGGTTGTCCAACACACGGCCCGGGGCCAGGATCCAGCCTGCCGAAGGTTCCCATCTGGCCCACGGCTGTTAACTGTACCCAGGCAGTTCCTCATCTTCCCCAGGCTCCGTGACTGGAGATGAGAAATTCCGCAGTGTCACAGCGGCTTTGAAAAAAGATCACAAGGCAGTTTCACAGCTCACAGACCCTGACATCAGGAACAGCAGTTTAAAAAACTCCTAATCTGTCCGAAGTTCAGAAACTGCTGTTCCTGATGTCAGGATCTGTCAGTTGTGAAACTGACCGGCGATTTCA